>NC_092809.1:125393646-125689179 GCF_040954645.1 Diabrotica undecimpunctata | reverse complement strand
GATAGAAAGCAACAAGTGAGGATTGATGATATTACTTCTTTTAAAATTAGTGTTAATATTGGGGTACCTCAAGGTAGTGTCTTAGGACACCTTATGTTCATATTGTATGTAAATGATATAAACTTGAATGTGGTTTCTTTAATTTGTATGCAGATGACACCTTACTTGCATTTTTTTATTCAAACTTAGAAAATGTTATATCTAGCATGAATTCAGCATTGCAGTCTGTTAATGAATATTTAAAGATCAACAGACCAAAGTAAAATGTGGTAAAGACGAAGGCTCTGATAATAACAACTAAATATAAATCCTCAAATATTGATATAAATACTAATAATCTTCAAATTGATAATTATAAAATAGAAATCATCACAACAGTTAAGTAACTTGGTTTTCAATTGGATAATTTATTGTCTTTTAATGACCATTTTAATATTTATTAAAAATTAATATATTAAGAAAAATTTCTAAAAAATTATACTTTTTTTCAAGAATAGCTAAAAAAATTTCAACTTCAACTAAAATTACAGTTTTTAATGCAAATATTCAACCTCACTTCAATCTTTGCTCATCGGTTATTTTTCTCTTCAATATAAATCAATCGGCCAAGTTGTAAAAATTACAAAATCGTGGAATGAGAATCATTCTTGGTGGTAGGAAATATACACCTATAGCGACACTAAAACCCACTGCACGCTGCAGTGGGTTTTAGTTAAACAAAGGGCCTTTTACCTTACAATGGTGTTCATTTATAAAATTTTAAATAATTTGGTCCCTGCTTACTTTTGTGAGTTTATTACGCGGAATTGTGATATTCACAATTACCCTACTCGAGGTAATTGCAATTTACACATTTTGAAAACAAAAAGGACTGCTTCAAGAACCTGTTTGTTGTTTAAGGGTTTTGATCTTTTTAATAAGCTTCCTCAAACAGTTAAAAGTTGTTCATCTGTACAAATGTTTAAAATCAAATTAATGGAATATATTGAAAGCACAATAGTTAGGTAGTTCTTTTTTAGTTATGTTTTATGGCACACTCTTCCTCTTAATTGCTCCTAATGTCCAAACTGGAACTGTAAGTTGTGATTGAAGGTAAGCCCTTTTTACCGCTAGATGCAATCAGTAATGAAGACCACGATTCGTATGTTCAGAAGGCGAATTTCTCATGGCTATTAAATGTGTCTTTATATGGTCGCCTGAGTGCATATTCAGAGGAGCTTCTTGGCTAATATCAAAGTGGTTTTAGGCCTGGTCGATCAACAACAGACCAGATCTTTGTGCTAAGGCAAATACTGGAAAAAACCAATGAATTCAATATCGACACATACCATCTTTTCGTAGATTTTAAATCGGCCTATGATAGTATCCTAAGAAATAAATTGTATGAAGCCATGGATGAATTCCACATCCCCGATAAACTGATAAGATTGGTTAAGGCTACAATGCGTAAAGTTGTTTGCAAAGTCGAAATACAGGGCGAACAATCACAGGCATTTGAAACGCATGTTGGGCTGCGACAGGGAGATGCGCTGGCGTGTCTGCTTTTTAACATAGCTTTGGAAAAGGCGGTCAGGGATGCCCAAATAGACAGCAGAGGAAACATTTTTAATAAATCATCCCAAATTTTGGCATATGCAGATTATGTTGATCTAGTTGCCCGCACAACACGCAAGCTAGAAGAAATGTATACCACCTTGTCAAACGCCGCAAAAAATATGGGCCTGCAAGTAAATGAAAATAAAACTAAGATAATGGCATCAACACCCAACAATAGAGCCAGAAACATCGGCCACCAATTCACGGTTGATAATTCTTTCTTTGAAGTGGTGGACAAATTCACATACTTAGGCTCCTTGATCACCAAGGAGAACGTCATGACGGAAGAAATCAAGCGAAGAATAATCCTAGCAAACAAATGCTATTTTGGACTAAGTAGACATATGAGAAGCAGAAACTTAAGCCAAAAAACATAAATAACCATATACAAAACCCTTATACAACCAGTGTTGACATATGGGTCGGAGACATGGACCATTTCCAAGGCAGATGAAAATCTCCTGCTTATATTTGAACGAAGGATCCTGAGAAGAATATTTGGTGGCATCTGTGAAAATGGTGTTTGGAGAAGGAGGTACAACTACGAGATATATCACAGATATAAACATATATTTGGTGGTAAAGACGTAGTATCGTTTATAAAAATAGGAAGACTAAGATGGGCAGGACATCTGGCAAGATCACAGCAGAACAACCCTCCTAGAAGAATCCGTATGTCACAACCTGTGGGAAGTAGAAATAGGGGTAGACCAAAACTCAGATGGAGGGATGGTGTAAATGAGGATGGTAGACAAATAGGCGCAGCAAACTGGCAACAGTTGGCAATGGATAGAACTGACTGGCGTAATAGACTTGGGAAGGTCGAGGCTCTTTTATAGGGCTGTAGCACCAATGATGATGATGATTAAATGTGGCTTGCTCTACTTCGCCATATTAAAATATATTGTTAAAGCTGAGGTACAGTTTCAGCAAGCGGAGGAATATAATTTGTAATTATGTGTCTACGATTGCTGAAATCACAGCGCTACCTATGCAGAATGTATCTGATTAGAAGCGTGTGCCAAATTCAAAGAAACAACGTCATTCTCTTTTTGAAATTAAAACCATAGTTGGCGCATTAGTGCACATTAGTGAATAAGTGCACACAGCTACAACCTTCCAGATCTTAGAACTCTTCGCCGTGTGGAAGCGGGACACTCAAGTATAAAACCATTGTTTAAATAGGACTAGTTAGCCAACGCAATGTATAAATTTGTTTGATTCTAATTGAGACAGTCACTAGATGTCACCACTCTTTCTGTCTCAATAGATTTTAATATACCATTGTTTGTTTGATATACATTATACTAGATGGTGCTATGTGAAAAAGTTAAGGACTAAACTAAACGTCCATTTTTGATCCACTGAATTAAATTCACCAGCGTTGCAATATTTCACTGACATAGTAGCAACAGGTTTACTTGTTAAACTAAAAATGTTACAAAAAACAGACCTTGAATCACTTAAGATATTCATTTAAAATAGAGTTATTACTATCAACTAGTAAATATGGTGTCAACTAAAATTGTACATAAACGTACTGTGGTTTCTAAGTCTTCCTATATCTAAATAAGTTTAAAGAATTTAAATATTTTATTTTATTTGGAAGTGTATTACAAAAATTTGGTCCGAGGTAAGTAAAACATTTTAATTATATGTGTTTAAAACATAAAAAAACATTGTATGAGAAAACAAATTAGGTATTTAGAAATAAATTTTACCGGATATTACATACATTCGATAATATTTGAATAAAGTGATTTTAAATTAAAATAATGTTACTTCCATAATAAATAAATGGTTTTTTACAGATGGCCGGAAATATTTGTTGTTATTACAAATGTGGTTTATCACCATACAATATTCATGGATTAAGAATGTTCAGATTTCCGACAAAAGTCCTTCGGCTTGTCAAAGATGGATATTACACTCTGGTAAGTAAATAGAAACTTTTTTATATTCTTTTATTTTACACCGTTTCCGTTACGTAATTAACTTGAAAAAATGTTTAATTTTTTTTTTCATTCATCATTTTTTATTATCGCCAGGGTGCACGCGTCATATTCGAGATGCATTAATTTGAATTTTACGTTTTCGTTGGTATTATAATTATGATATAATAAACTTCGGAAAAACAAATTAGTGAATAAACAAGTTAATAAACATAAACAAAGTATTAGATATTTAAATATGTATTTCTTTAGCTATTTTTAGTTATTGTATTGAAAAGTAGAAATAAGTTCATCTTTATCGGAGAACTAATTTATACAAAGGTCCATCTGAGAAAAAATTATTGGTTTCACGTAAAAATTTTATACAGATATTTGAAGGTTCTAAAAGATATATGAGGGTTAGTTAATAATAAATCTGTGAAGACATACAGGTGATTTTGGCTATAAATGTTTTTTATCCAGTTAGAGAAAAATAGTTAAAATAAAAATTGTAGATTCAAAAAGTTCTTCCATTTGTGAGTTTCTAAATTAAAATATATAAAGAATTCATCAAAATAGTTGCAAGAAACCCTTGATTTTGCAGAAATTTATAAATTTTAATAACTTTGTTTTTGCATAATGGTATGTAATGTAACTAATAAAAATAGTGAGGATTTGTTTATCGTAGAAAGCGATTATGTAAACAACTTTTTGTTGACCTATCCCAGTTTAAAAAAAAATTATGTTTTACGTGCCACAGAAGCCAAGATATTGCAAATTTTGCAATCGCGCTTCATTTTGAAAAAGTTCAAACCTAAAAAAAAAACCGAGCTCAAATGGTTCTCCATTCTACTTTTCCGAAGCGGTATTTTACGAATACCATCATTTTAACGGGTTATAAATTTTTACTTTTTTACCGCATATGCCATATCGTCGTTCAGATGTCAAAATCTTGTATCTCAAAATTAGTGTTTTTTGGGAAATCACCTAAAACTTCCCGTAGTAGAAAATATAACTTTTAAACTTATTTTTTTTTTCTGAAATGTGGGTAGTTCCACGAAATGAATTATTTGTGATAGTGATTAAACTCTAAAAAAATAAAGTTAGATTTTTTTGGAAAAAAATCGTGAGATACGAGTTTTTGAAATTTAGATAGTATTTAATTTCAGGTCTTACGAGGTTTTGGTAGCATATTTTCAGCTCTCTTACGCTTTTCTTACACACAAAAAACAATATTACCGAAGAAAAATAAAATGTTTATACTTCATAGAAATAAAACAAACATGTTACACAAGCATTCTGATATAAAATAAAATAAACACAACTATTTTCCATATTTTGAAAACAAAAAAAAAACAACAATAGTGCTTCAACGAGTCATAAAAACCGTGATAATTTGGGTTAATAACAGTCTTAAGAGACTGCAGGTGATTTTAGTTTGTCTTCTGTAATGGGCAAATGGTCATTATACATTTTTCTTGTGATTCCTGCATTATTTGTATTTTTGCGAACTGGTAAAAACTGCCACTCCTCGTTAAAGTTTAGTTTGAATTGGAAAGGTGGAATACATTAGAGCCCTCAGATTATTCACGCATGCATCTCCCACTTTTTTCCCTGGACGAATGGATGAATAATACTTAATAAAGTAATAGTCATTAAAAAATTGGTGATCAATGTATTTAACTTTGTATGGATTTTTGGAATTTTTACGGGCCTCTTTGATTATTTCTACATAATTGGATGGTGAATAAATGCATTTATTTTTTTTTTCTTTCTTTCAATGGTGGAGTAAAACACACACTATCGCACTCCATTTGCGAGTGACCCTTAACTAAATATTTCTGTATAATTACCGTATCATTTGCGTTGCAGAAAAGCTGAAGTGCATTAGCCAATGTCACATTGCGATTTTGTGCAGAACATCCATCACTATAAAAAAATTTTGGTTTGTCCTTTTCTTGGGCATCTAACTCTTCATTTAAAAAATCAATTATACAAGATGTAAAGGAGTTGGCATGTGTTTTGCCCCCTCCCTCATGCCATACATAACAAACTACCTTACTATTTGTTAAATTATAGATGGTGAAGTTATGGCATGCTAGTTTCTGTTTAAAGTATACCATGCCTGCTGGGACGACAGGGACAAGTTGGACCGCTTGTACATCCATCGTAAATACGCACACTTTTCCTTCCAATGCATCTTCTTTATCCTTGATTTTTTCCTTTTTAGCGCGATCTTTTTAACTAATGTGTGATTTATAATCTTGCACATCGACATTCATACCATTATCTTCTATATTAATACTAGCCAAGCATCTGCTTTGGGCGTCATTTTTTAAAAGAGATCCTGTTTGAATAGCAGTACTCCTTGGGTTCAAAATAACACAGGAATACACTTGAATTTTTTGTGAACAGAGTGATGAAGAAGTAAGGTGCTGGAAACTGGAGGATTCTTCTCGAAAAGTCTCATAAAGTTGTTCAAAGCCTGTATTTGCTTTTTTTCAATCTTCTTTATGACGGCTCTTAAGTTCTGCGACTTCCTCTTTAGAATGTGAATTTTGATTGGTAGTACTTTCATTCTGGTCATTATCAGAATTTCTCTTTTAGACTTTCTAGTGTTGATTTAACCATTCTCGAAGCCCAGCTTGCCTAAAAATAAAACAAAAAAACACTTATTTTGTTTCCAAAAAACCTCGTAAATCAATATTGTAAATACTTGATTATATTTTGGTAGGTAACACAAACTTGTATCACAATTTTTTTCACTTAAAAATTCACTGTAATACATTATTTTGGAAATTCTTATACCAACTGACAAGTTTTTGCTTTTCCCTAATTGATTTATATAATTTGTTTCAGTTGATCAATTGAAATATAATAATTGAGTCAGTATAACCTTAAATTTTTTGAAATAATAATAGTTATGTTTCTGTTTAACGTAAAACAATGCATCTACGTATTATTAAAACAAAGTAATAAGATGTTTTCACTTACCATAGCTTCTAATAAACAGTTATAATTCTTATAAACCTATATAACTGCACAAAAATGTTCAGTATTTAACAATTTTTCAGACACGTGTTGACTTACGTGGTTTCGTGTACAACATGTGAGATACAAGGTTTCTAAATTCGAGTGACGGAGGTGCAATTTCACATGCTTTGTAATAAGAGGTTTCTCAATCGATGCAGCTCGATTTCTTAATATAGGCCACACAAAAAACGCAAAACCATCGAAAATTGAGATACGGGGTTTTGACATCTTAGCGACGATATGTAAGTTGGAACGCACAATTCGGATCTTCATTTAGGGTCCCTTCAATTTTCAGCTCTTACTGTTAATAGACAATGGAAGTATGATTTTAAGAATAAAATGCTTTGGTTTTAAATATAAAATGCTCTCTTGCCTAGTAATGGTCATAAAAGATTCTGTTTTTTTTTTTAGAAAGTGTGTTTTTCACCAGTTTTTCATAAGCCTCTAAATAAGTTTGTGGCATAAACGATATCAACGTTATTATAAATGTTTATAAACAGATTAAATAACCTATAAACTATTTGCTCTGATTAATATTTAGCTCACTTTAATAACTTATTAATTTCCATAATTTCAAGGAGCTATGGTACATGTCCTTGCCCAAAAAAGAGTTATTATAATTTATAAACAACTGCAAAAATAAGGTTTTTTTTGCAACTATTTCGGTTAATAGTTTCATGTATTTTAATTTGGATACTCTCAAAAATTACATAACTTTTTATGATCTAAAACTCTAAAAAAGCTGAAAAAATCTTAAACAGGTATTTAAAGTCTCTAAAAGGTATATGAGGGGTAGCTGATGACAATTATGTGAAGACTTCAGCTAATTTTTGCTTTGCTTTTTTATTAAACAATCGTAAAAAGCGAAAAAAGTTTATGAGCATAAAACGTTTCTTATTCATGTTAGAGATATATGGTTAAAATAAAAGTTATAGATCATAAAATGTTCTCTAATATTGATATTTTTATAATTAAAATACATAAAGAATTGACCGAGATAATTTAAAAACCCTTATTTTTAAAGTAAAATTTATAAATGTTAATATAAATATAAATAATATAAATATAAATAACTTTCTTTTCTGCATAACGATATGTAATAACTATTTAAAATTATGGCAGTTAATGAGTTTTTAAAGTGTGCTAAATATCATACAGAACGACCATACAGTTTATGAGTTATTCAATTTGTTTATCCAGGAGACCGATTATTTAAACAACTGTACTTGTCCAAACAGTCACTCTAGGGTTATTTTGTAAATAGATATCGATTTATGGCTTCGTTTTAAATTATTAAAAAAAAAAACATCAAGATTATATTAAATTTGTTTTTAAAAATCAGTTTGAAGAATAACAAATTTTTAGCATATAAAAATTTCTAATAACTTTGACTTTTTTATGTCATACACTTATATGTAGGCTCAATATAAAGCTAATAAAAAAAGACATTTAAAAAAAAACCAAAACCTTCTATGGCCCAGAGGAAATCAAATAGCATTTTTTTTCTTATTTAAGAAATTGCCAATATTTTCATTGTTTATTAACATTAAGAGCTGAAAATTGAACACATTGTAAAAGAATATCTAAATTTTATAATTCGATTTATATATGGTATACACAGTGAAGAAGTAAATTAGTTTTGAAACATTAAAATAATGGTACTCGTAAAATATCGCCACAGAAAAATGCAAGGGAGATCTGTCCGCTGCAATTTCTCAGCTTGTTTCTTGTTATTGGTTATGGAAATTTCTTCTTTTTTTTAATTGTGCTTTTACACCAGCTTTTCATTGAGCCTACGTACAGCCGTATGACATGAAAAATATCAAAAGTAGTATAAATGTTTAGAAGCTAAAAAGTACTTTTTCAAACTGTTTTTTTAATAAAATGTTGACACCCTTTTTAAAGTTCCTCACGGATTTAAAAAAGATTTAAACAGTGTTAAACAGATAAAGTAATTCATCGACGAGTTAACAATACGAAGCGAAGTTCTTTAATTGCAATGTGATAAGAAAACGAGTATCAAATTTGGTTTTATATTTCAATAGTCGAATTTAATTGCGGCTATATTGGTGTAATTAAAGAAAACCAGTGAAAATCCCAAGAAATAGGTGAGATCCTTTTTTTCTTTCTTTCCAGTTTGGAAGAGGATCCATTAGGTACTCACATTTAGGTATTGTGTTACGGTCTGGGTAACCAGGACTACACATCATGAACAGCAATTTAATATTTACATTTACACAAAACAACTTCAATTCCAACCCAAAATCATATGTCGTTGACGCAGTCTCTAGACCTCCTTCCCGTTCGTTTTCTAAAAGGGAACAAGTTATTGTCATGCACTCAATTTTGAATACTGTTTTATTTAAATATATTAAAGAAATTGGTGAAATAGTTTATCCAAAAAATATTACTTTTACATCTCGCATTTCGAATAATCGAATCTGCATTTTCCTCACTTCTACCGACATCGTTGATCAACTAATACACCGAACGTCATAATTAATTCCACCGTCATCTTTATCTGCAGGCTTCTTTCTGCGACCAAAAGAATCCTTATTTCAAACGTATCTCCTTCCATCCCGCATTCCTAATCGAGCAGTCCCTAAAAAATACGGAACATCAGATGATCAATAGGCATATATCATGAGTTTTCCTAGGGTAACATTTGAAATAGCTGACAAGGTGAACTTCGAAGTGCAATCTTCTCTGTTAATTAACCATGAAAATACATCCTTTAAAATATTTTTATTCTCTGACAGACTATAGTGTTTTCTTTGTAAGCTTACGGGTCGTACCGTGGAGTCTGATTGCAAAGTCTCCAGTTGACCAGATCACACACTCATTGCAGCTAATGCTCCTCCCTCTTCTTCATTTTCAGCTGACTCTAAGGAGTCCTTAATCCTGAATCCTTAACTTCATCAAAAGAATTTCTATCTTCGGAAATTGAGTCCATCTCTGTTAACTGCATATCCATCCTGGCTGCCATTATGGATTTATCCATCTCTCGTCGTACTAATTCAAAGCCCATGTTGGCAGTAGGACAAAAAAGGGGACACTTCAATGACAGTCCTCATGATACTCCTACCATTTATCTTCATCCGGTATTCTTGCGCTATTAAGTTCTTTTCCTCCTTCGACATTTTCAATGCCACTGAAACCAGCCAAAAAATGTCCAAATCTAATCTTTCATTGGATTACTCGATGAAACCTTATTATATTTCCGCTATAGAAATGATTTACAAAGATAATCCGACTAATTTTACACTCAATTCCACGCAACTTATTACATTTCTTGAGAACTCTTTTGTATGTATCACCCCACTACAAGAAGCTTAAAAATCCTCCAACATAGATGGTATTCAAAAGGACTTATTGCAGCTCTACATAGGTACAAGGAAAAGATCACTAAAAAACCGTATCACTAGAATCTTAAAAAAGTTAAAAGAACAGCCTATCTCCGACTTACAAGAGTATATATAAGTGCATTCTCTGATAAATCTTCTGATGTCAAATTTAATCACAGCATACATGATGAATAGAATTTCTCTCTTTCTCTCGCATTTATTCATTTTTTCTGCTCTCTGTATATTTTTACTTCATCTTTTGCCAAATTTAGACACGATATTTAATTAAGTAAGAAAACTTTATGTACATCAAATACTAGTCCAAGTCCAGTTTGGAAAAAAAAATGTTAACAAAAAATAACCTTAAAATATCCAATCTCTTTTTTAATCGAAAGGTTATCCTTGACAATTAAGAGACAGCCAAGATTCTGGCAGAAAATTTAAAATAAAAGTTTTGCAACAAATCTGGACCTAACCATATATACTCTTTTCTTCCTTCGCCCTTTCATTATTCATCCTCAGTTTCACAACAAGATACCAATCATCCGAACTCTCTTATAAACTATTTCGAACTAAAAGCTGCACTCAAATCCTATAAAAACACAAAAATTAGGGTTTTCTAGAATTATCTTGAAAAATTTCTCGAAAATTCCTTAGGCACCAACGAACCTCTAAATGAAGCCAGTAAATTTACCACTGACATACCACTGACAATCGTTAATGAAAGGTCTTGTCCTAATCTATACTAAGATAAAAGAAAGATCATTACAAAAAAAAAATTTGTTAAAATTCTTTATAAAAGGTACATAAATTAAAAAACCCAAACGGGCTATGTCATGAAGACAAATTGTTTTCGGAATCCATATTCCATCATCAGTGTCTAGGTGTACATTTTTTGAGCCACTAAATATCTGGGTAAAAACCCGATAAAAGTTATATGTTA
Organism: Diabrotica undecimpunctata; assembly: GCF_040954645.1. Taxonomy (NCBI): domain Eukaryota; kingdom Metazoa; phylum Arthropoda; class Insecta; order Coleoptera; family Chrysomelidae; genus Diabrotica; species Diabrotica undecimpunctata. Next base: position 125,678,332 of record NC_092809.1, on the reverse strand, counting down.
CAATTTAGTTTACATTATTTAGTCTTATATATTAGGATGTTAAAGTTACCAGTGGATGTGATAACTCCACTCTCATTTATAAAAAAAACTGTTTCACAAATCCAAGGCAATAAAACTAACCTTCATCCTATGAATTTAGTCATCCTTCATTCCTATATCCTAACTATTTCTCCTATCATCTTCTTCAACACAGTTATCTCTGACAGTCAATTCATTTCTGACACACTCGCTAATGGGGTTGAAGACAGATTCAATAAAAGTAATATGGCTTTTACTCCCAGTTCTTTACGCGCTCAATCTTTCTCCACCATCTCGTCAACTCCACACGATGTCAAGTTTATGAACGGCTTGTTTGCCCTAAATAAACTAAAATTTACCTTGTTTTCATGTACAAAATCTGCTGATGATCCCGATGATATCCCTTATATATTTTTAAAAAATCTCTCTAATACATCTCTCTCCAAACTTCTCGAAATTTATAACCTTATCTAGAACACACAAAAATTCCCAGATGTTTGGCGCAATTCTATAATCATTCCAATTAAAAAACCTGACCAGCCCTCTATAACTCCAATATCTTTCGTCTGATTTCTCTTACTTGTATTACCTGCAAACTTCTTGAAACAATGATCAATGAAATACTCACGTGGTTCGTTAAACAGTATAATATTATTCCCGACGCTCAATCCGGCTTCCGACGTAATCGGTCTACTATTGATAACTTTTTTATTTTTCAAACACACATTTCTTAAGCAATCTATAATCAACAAGATGTCGTAGCAACTATATTTAACGTTGAAGGGGCATTTTATTCAATCTCCAGAAAAGCAATCATTGACAAAAACTCCCACTATAATTTAAATGGTAATATTTTCTCATTTGTAAAAAAATATCTAATTGAAAGAATCTTTAAAGTCCTTGCCAAGGGTAAACTTTTTCGATCTCTTCCTCAAAATTAAGGTGTCCCTTTAGAATCTGCATTAAGTTTAACTTTATTCATTCTTGCCATCAACGAAATTTGCCTCCCATCAAATATGTTCAATACGCTGATGACCTAATCATTTACTGCCATCTTAAATCTGTCCCATCCTCATATAAACTTATACAAAGTGTAGTAAATCTACTTCAAGATAGATTTAACGAACTAGGATTATTACTCTCTGAGAGCAAAACCAAATTAATAAAATTTTCCATAGGGATTTCCACTCCCTTACCCCAAATTTTATTTAACAATTCTCTACTTTCTGGTGTTAATTATTGTAAAATTCTCGGTTTTATGTTTGACTCCAGATTAAATTGAAAAAATCAAATCTCTGAACTTAAAATCAATTGTTTTAAAAGGTTGAACATTGTTAAAACCCTCAGTCATCTTCAATGGGTTGCCAATAAAACTACTTCTAGGTCTGAGCGCTTTTCGCTTTAGTCTAATGAACTTTCTCCTACCCTAAGACGATAATCACTTCTACTTTCGTATGCTGCATCAACATCTGCAAATCCATTTAATCTTGTTCATTCCCTAATTGCCACAATGCCGTCTTCTTCCACTAACAATAACCAACACCTTATCATAAAACCTATACCTCAATTAATTTGTCCACTACTTAAAAATATTGACCTTTTTCTGACTAGTTTATTTCCTCTACCTTTACTTCCCCTCTGGGCTAAAGATATCCCTTCAATATATACCTCACTCACCATTTTTAACAAACTTGAATTTTCTAACCTTCTTATAAAGAAAGCATTTTTAGAATTTAATTCTCTATACAGATGCTTTTAAAACTACCACTGGTATTGGTTGTGCAGTAACCACTAAACATGAACTTGTAAGATCATCTCGGTTACCCTTAATATGCAACGTTTGCACAGGTGAACTATATAGTATTGTGTTGGCTTTTAAATGTATCTCACATCAAAACAGACATATTGCCATTTGTTCAGATTTTCTTTCATATATCCATTTAGTCAATACAATTTTCACTGAGCACCTATTAGTTCAAAACATTCATAACATATACCAAAATCTCTCTGCTTACGATGTAACAGTCTCTCTCATATGGCTGCCTTCTCACACCGGAATTACTGGTAATAAAACAGCAGATCATTTTGCCAAAGAAGCTACCAACCATGGGGTGACTGAAGTCACTCCAATTCAACTAGCTAACGAATCTCGAAATTCGTTTTTAAAAAGTCAGTAGAGGATACTTGACAAAACTTAGAGCAAAAGAGCAAAACGACTTTTCATAAACTTCAATCTTTTATTGGTCATCTCTCCCTAGACTTCATAACTAGAAGAGAAGCATCGACTATTACAACTATGAATCAACCATACCAAACTTACCAACTGCAAACAATTCACCAACCTGTATAAAGCACGGGATTTGAAACCTACTCTAAGGAACTAGAGAATTGTCTACCTCTTCCTCAACTGTAAATTGTATATGTTGATTATGATACTTAAAAATGTTGACTATTTCAATAATTTTGTGTTTAGGAAGTGCCAAAACTAAATCATCTACATATTGTTGTGAATTTATTAAAAGGTTCAATATTTATAACACTTACGGATTTAATTTATTTCTTTATTTATATTAACTTATCTGACAATAATTTATTATATTCGTACGTAACAAATTCGCGAGCGCGGGTGTTGAGAATTAACTGGCCCTCCATATAAAAATGTTGTATTTATATACGAAATCCTGATATACTAGAACAGCATCGAAAGATCGCATTGTCTTGCATCGAAAAATCGAGAAACATCTAGTTGGATGATTCACCATAATTTGAATATCGATCCTTCGCCAAAATTTCTACAATAGAACAGAATTATTAGTGAATAAAAACATGTTTTAAAGGTTAAAACTATGACTCATATTTTTACGTAACATTGCCCCCCTCTCAAAAGATAGTTCCTCCTGGAACCTTGTTGGGACTAGAACTGGAACGGTATGCTGGTATCGGCAACTGGACCCTCTTTTACAACTTCCAGTTGTATAAAAATGACAAGGGACGGTTTTCTCTCCGCACAAGGTACTTAGCGGATTGCAACAGACTAACACCTGGACTTCGGTGTCTTTGAAGATCTCCTCCACCATATTTCGGATAACCCTCCAATCTAATTGGCGGCACTCCAACTTTGGCATGGCTAACTTTTGCACGTCGGACTCTAGTACGTGCTCTCTCAATTGAAGTAAGGCTTCCCACACATCTCGGTAGGTAGGTTGGTCACGGGCAGTGTCTTTTGTTACCAGGTAGAAAAGGTAACGTGATGCATCTTGGAGTTTCAAGGTTTTACCGGGAGCTGGCACCTGGCATTGAAGTTCTGCAACTCGACCAAACTTCCTTCGAAAGACGGATGCCAACCCTGGTGCGTCTTTGATACTGGCCGGGATGGTAAGGGCCAGCGAGTAGTCATCGGGGAGCGCGAGTAGATCTTGCTTTTCTTCAGTGGTAACACCATGTCTTGCTTTACCGGTACCTCCATAGGCACCCATGAATTCCTCAAACGTGAGGTCAGACACGTCTTGGACTTGGTTTACTTCCACTTCTTCATCTACGTCGTGGTCACCTTCGAAAGACGCCAGCCGGTTATGGTGTACTATCATCGGCTTTCCCTTCGGAATCTTGCTTATTCGGTAGATGACATCGTTGATCTTCTCCATAATGAGGTATGGACCTTCCCAAAACTGCTGCAATTTGGGAGAACAACCTTTTCGCTTCTTGGGATTATACAGCCATACTTTGTCGTTCTTCTTAAAGCAACCCTTTCCGGCTTGTGTATCGTACCGTTTCTTCATTCGGTCGCTAGCGATCTGAAGGTGGGAACGGACCAACTCATGTACATCGTCCATTCTTCTTCGTAATTCGATCACATAATCTTCACCTGCTACATCTTCTCCAGGTCGACACCCAAATTCTAGATCACAAGGTAGTCGCATTTCGCGTCCGAATAGGACTCTGGCTGGTGTCTGGCCCGTTGATTCGTTAACAGCAGATCTGTAGGCCATTGTGAAGAACGGAAGGTATTGGTCCCAGTCTCGCTGATGATCGGACACCATCTTTGTCAAATACTTGCCAACTGTCCTATTCATTCGTTCTACCATACCATCCGATTGCGGATGATACGCGGTAGTTCTTGTTTTCTTCATGCCTAGTCTATCACATATTCCTTGGAATAGATCACTTTCGAAGTTCCTGCCTTGGTCACTATGGATCTCCAAAGGCACTCCAAATCGGCTGATATATTCTTGGATCAACTTATCTGTAACGGTGGCGGCTTTCTGGTCTGGAAGTGCGTAAATCTCGACCCACTTAGTGAAGTAATCCATTACTACCAACATGTACTTGCCCCCATTTTCACTTTCTGGAAATGGCCCTGCAATGTCCAAAGCTATTCTTTCAAACGGGCTTCCAACATTATATTGTCTCATAGGAGCTCTCCTTTTCCGGTGAGGCCCGTTACTCGTAGCACAAATAGTACATTTCTTACACCAGTCTTTTACGTCGTCGGAACTGTTCATCCAATAAAACCGTTCCCGAATTCGCTGAAGGGTTTTCCTTACACCAAAATGCCCTCCCGATGGACTGTCGTGTAACTGACGAAGTACTTCGGCTATTCTGCTCTTTGGGATCACCAACTGTCTTCTCTTCTCTGAACCGTCATCATTTTCCAGGACTCGTTTAAGCAAGCCATCTTCGATGATAAATGAGTCCCACTGGGCCCAATACGTCTTAACTACTGAGCATAGGTTTGATATTTCCTGCCAAGGTGGTCGACGGTTTTCCTCTTTCCATTTTCGGATTTTCTGTATAACTGGATCTCTCTCTTGTTCTTCCCTTATCTTAGTAGGCGTCCAGTCGTCGTTGACAATCGTCGTTCTTAGCACTGCTGCTTCCTTGGATTCCGTTTTGTTGCAGTGAGGACACTCTGCTGGGCATGGCCTTCTGGAAAGAGAATCAGCGTTTCTGTGGCTAACTCCGGCTCGGTGCTCAATCTTAAAATCGTATTCTTGGAGTCGTTCGATCCACCTGGCTATCTGACCCTCTGGATTCTTAAACTGCATCAACCACTTAAGGGCGGCATGGTCGGTTCGGATTAAAAACTTCCTTCCATAGAGGTATTGATAGAAGTGCTCTACTGATTTCACTACTGCCAGAAGTTCTCTTCTCGTGACGCAATAATTCCGCTCAGGTTTTGAAAGGACTTTACTAAAATATCCGAGGACTCGTTCCTGTCCTCCTTGAATCTGAGACAGCACTCCTCCAATTCCCACGTTACTTGCATCCGTATCTAAGATGAACTCTCCTTCTGGCAGTGGATACCCCAAAATTGGTGCTGTTATTAAATGCTTTTTCAACGTTTCAAAGGCATTTTGGCAGTCTATATCCCAGCGGTATTCTCTTGCTTCCTCTGTAAGTCGCGTTAATGGCTTAGCGATATCTGCAAACTTCTTAATAAACCTCCGGTAGTAAGTACATAGTCCAAGAAAACTTCTCACTTGATGTTTGTCAGTTGGTTTTGGCCATTCCTTAATGGAATCGATTTTTCCCTTATCCACGGCCACTCCTTCTTTACTGACTATATGACCCAGATAATTGACTTTACCTTGAAATAGCTGGCACTTCTTGGGGTTCAGCATCAATTGGGCAGCTTTAAGTCGATTAAAAACGTTTTCTAAATTCCTCAAATGATCTTCGAATGTCTCCCCCAAGACGATTATGTCATCTAAATAAACCAGGCATGTTTTCCAAGATAACCCTCTCAACACATTTTCCATAAGCCTCTCAAATGTCGCAGGAGCATTACAAAGTCCAAATGGCATAACGTTGAATTGCCACAATCCAGATCCTGTGGTGAAGGCTGTCTTTTCTTTATCGACTGGGTCCATTTCTACCTGCCAGTATCCAGACTTCAAATCTAAAGTAGAAAACAATTTACTTCCAGCCAATGTGTCCAATGTGTCATCGATCCGAGGCAGAGGATAACTATCTTTCTTGGTAACGTTGTTCAGCAAACGGTAATCCACACAGAACCTCGTCGTTCCGTCTTTCTTCTTAACCAGGACCACCGGAGAGACCCATGGACTCGTAGAAGGTTCTATCACCCCGTCTTTCTTCATTTCCTGAACAATCGTTTCAGCTTCCTCTCTCTTCGCCTGTGGTAATCGTCGAGCTGTTTGACGAATTGGCTTAGCATTACCAGTATCAATTTTATGCTTAACAACGGTAGTTCTTCCCGTCTTTCCTCCTTTCGGTACGAAAATATCACGATACTGCCGAAGAAATTCCCTTAATTTCCTTTTCTCCATCTGATTTAGAGACTGTCCTGCAACTGCAACCATTTGGTCGAATTTGTCGTTGGAATTATCAGATGTTGTCGCCTGACGAATTATGGATGTCACAGGTACACAAGTTCCTACTTTTGTCTCTTTCTTTATGGTCACTGGGTAGTCGTTGACATTGATAAGTCTCACAGGAATTTCTTTAGCCGAAGTCACCAATTCCTTTCCAATTATGATTCCACGGCCAACCTCATCGTCGTGGTTCCAAGGCTCCATCATAACAGGTCTCCCTTCGTCTACAATTCCCTGTAGTCGCGCTACTATGATCGTTTCGCTTCTCGCAGGCACGACTGTATCTTCTGTAATGGCTGCTTGCACAGTGTTGTCATTATGTGGATGGAGAAATACCTCCTCGTTGCCAACTTTGATTACCTTATTCTTAAAATCCAATTGGAATCCATGCATATTCATTACGTCCATTCCTAATATAACATCCTCTTCGATGTCAGCAACTATAACAGTATGGACAAACTTTTCTGCCCCAATTCCCAATTGTACCTGGATTTCTCCATGAATGTTGGCATTTTCACCTGTAGCGGTCCGAAGTCGTAACCTCGTTGGTAACAGTTTCTTTCGGCTGTTTATAACTGTCGGGCGTATAATGGTTCTGGTCGCTCCGGTATCCACCAACAACGTATGCTTTTTACCATTTATGTCTCCATCTACATATACACTATCTTCACGACATTTCAAAGAAGCTATTAGTATGAGAGGGTCTTTGGAAAAGTTTTGGGTCGAAGCTGCCCCCCTAAGGCTGACCCGTTCTAGTTTTCCTGATGGTGAGTTTCTTGATTTGCGTCGTACCTAGGGTGCTTACAGGAGCTTCGTACGTGTCCTATTTCGCCACAATTCCAGCATCTGATGGTCTTCGTTTTCTTGTATGTCATGCTTTTCATCATATTAACGAGCTGGTCAAGTTTATCTTCATCTCCTTCCTCTTTTACAGTCCTGACTTTACTGTACCCGCCAGAGGCCTGCGTAGCTGACTCGTATTCGAGGGCGGCGGATAGGACATCAACCAGCGTCTTGTGACGAGCTAATCGTAGTGTTCTCTGCATTTCATGATCACGAAGACCATCAATAAACGTTTGAACGGCCAATTTTTCCATCATGTCTTCGGGAGCTGTTGGATAAGCATATCGTACTAATCTGGCAATATCTACCTCATATTCTTGAAGAGCCTCATCTTTCTTCTGTCTACGATTTTTAAGCTGTGACTGATATACATGCTCCAAATGTTCGTGGCCATATCGCATATTTAACCTCTTCTTCAGTTGTTCGAAATCATCGGTCTCCTCTACGGCTATGGTCTGAAGCACATCTAAGGCATCTCCTCGAAGAGCGATAGTCAGGTTTACAGCCTTTTCTTTTTCAGACCATCCATTTGCTCTTGCGGCTGATTCGAACTGTTTCATGTAGTTGTTCCATGATGATTTTCCGTCGAAAGTTGGGACTTTAACATGAATAGAACCTCCACTTCCTTCAAATTTCGGCCGTGTCTCCAACTTAAATTTCGTCTCGTCTTCTTTTATCTCCACTGTAATCGGATTGTTACCTCTCTCTGCTGTCCCTGTTTCTTCCATCTTCCTTTCCATCTCTTTAATCTTTTCTTCGAAGGCCAACTTATCGGCAGCAACTTGGTTTTTTAGCGAAGACACTCTATCGTCAAGAGCAGATATTTCAGAAGTGACTTTAGAGATGTTAGCAGAAACTTTGCTTTCCAGAGAAGAAATCTCGTTAGAAACTTTGCTTTCTAAAGAAGCGATGTCGCCGGATACTTTGTTCTCCAATGATGCGATGTCGCCGGAAACTTTGGCTACATCAGAAGACACTTTCGAAATATCGTCGGAAACTTTGTTCTCTAATGATGCGATGTCGCCGGAAACTTTGGCTACATCAGAAGAAACTTTCGAAATCGACGAGAGGACAGCATCTTCAAATATATAAGTCTCTGGATCTAGTCCTTCTTCTAGCAAAGCGTTCTTTAGTCGTTGGACTAACTCGGCCTTTTTTCCGGTAGAAGCTAATTCTCTGTCTTCAAGATGTCTTCTTAAATTAGTCACTGTCAGCTCATAAATCGTAGCCATTTTCACAATTTATTTTATATTCACTTGTATTATTATTATAAGTCTAATTTATGTTCGATCTCACTCTGACACCATTTGTTGTGAATTTATTAAAAGGTTCAATATTTATAACACTTACGGATTTAATTTATTTCTTTATTTATATTAACTTATCTGACAATAATTTATTATATTCGTACGTAACAAATTCGCGAGCGCGGGTGTTGAGAATTAACTGGCCCTCCATATAAAAATGTTGTATTTATATACGAAATCCTGATATACTAGAACAGCATCGAAAGATCGCATTGTCTTGCATCGAAAAATCGAGAAACATCTAGTTGGATGATTCACCATAATTTGAATATCGATCCTTCGCCAAAATTTCTACAATAGAACAGAATTATTAGTGAATAAAAACATGTTTTAAAGGTTAAAACTATGACTCATATTTTTACGTAACAATATCTTTAAAAAAAGAATGAAAAAAGTACAATTGTTGATACAATCACTGATAACATCATCCTTGATATAGCTACTTAGAATGGGTGAAAGACTAGATCCCATACCCATACCCATACTACCAAAAAAAATTTGTTTTTGGTAGTCTATGGAATCTTTTTTTTCCTATCTAAAAAATTTCTTTTTTCTTACTCTTATATATATATATATATATATATATATATATATATATATATATATATATATATATATATATATATATATATATATATAAATATGTTGGCATAACTGCCAAGTTATTTATATTTTGAATACAGAACTTAAATTGTTTTTTTACTTTATTGTGCAGAAAATTGCTTTTTTTCAGTTGTGTTAATAATAATATTGTTGTAGGTAATGCTGCATTGGAAAGTCTGGAGCTACCCGATTTAAAAAAAAAATTTCTATGCAGTAAGCATTTTGACCAAAACTATCCAAATGCAAACCAAAAAAATATAGTGAGGTAGAAGAGGAAGGTTTGTTAACGACACCACGCGTTTTTCATACGTATTCGATAGCAAAACAACCATCCACGGTGCCAATAGTGTTTCGCACTACATACATTGCTTATTTTAGTTCATGAAAACAATGTTACAATCAATTTTTATCACTAATTGTATCTTTATCACTTTGTAATTTAAAATTATTTCATTAATGAACAACTCATTCATTTAAACTTCTCATTTATGTAAACAGAAATACAAAACTGGTGTTTATATTATATATATATATATATATATATAAGCGGGGATCCTACAGCTTCTGCCGCTTCCCGCATTTCGATCGCCATCTTTTTCTATCTCTCCAGGTGTCTTCATCAATGGCTCTATCTTTCATGGTTTCCATAACACCTTGTATCCAAGACTTGGCTGGTCTTCCTCGTTTCCTTCTATTACTTGGATTGTATTCCATAGCTCTTTTTGGCCATCTGTTGTCGTCCATCCTCTGTACGTGTCCATACCATATTAACTGTCTAGTTTCTATTCTTTCAGAAGTTGTATGTACTCTATCTGTTTTTCTTCTAATTTCAGAATTAGGTATACGTTCTACTCTTGATATACGGCAAGCTCTTCTTAGGTAGTCCATTTCAACCGTGTCAACTTTTTTCTTTCCTTTTACTGTCATTTGCCAACATTCTGCTCCATATGTAAGAATGGACTCTACAATTACTTTGTAGATAGTCATTTTAGTTCTCATAGTAGCTTTGTTGGACCAAAGTATCGAATTCAGAATTTGAACACTCTTCCTGCCTTGTTGCACTCTATAGTCTATATCTCGTTCCGTTGTTCCTTTACTGCAGATAATACTTCCCAAATATTTGTATTCGTAGCACCTTTTCATTTGTCTAATTTCCAAATCCGGGTCTTCGTCTTCATTGCCTATTCGCATATATTCTGTTTTAGACATATTCATACTCATCCCCCATTTTTCGTATTCATCTTTGAGCTTTCTAAGCATATAATCTGCATCTTCTTCACAGCTTGCAATTAGTACTTGATCATCTGCAAAGAACAGCGTTGTCAGATAATGGTTGTTAAGCTTCAACCCCATTCCCGCACATTTTTGTCTCCACTGGTGCAGTGCTTCTTGGATATATATTTTGAATAGGGTGGGGGAAAGACAACATCCTTGTCTCAAGCCTTTTGTTACTCTAAATACCCTTGAGAAAGTATTTCCTGTTTTTACAGTGCTTTGAGGACATTTATAGATGTTCAGTATTGCTTTTAGATATGTTGTACTAAGGTCCGTTTTCGTCAAGACACTAAATAAAAGTTTTAAAGGAACTGTATCATAAGCCTTCTCCAGATCTATAAATACCAGATGCGTAGGGAGGTTTCGAGCTGTATATTATAAAATACATAAATAAATAAAATAAAGGATACTATTTATTAAAGTGTTGTTAATTATTATTCCTTTTATCCCAACACATAGATTAATTTGTCCCTAAATATGTGTTGCCTCTTGTTGTGGCATATCGATGTGTTTATTTGTTTCAAAACCATTATCAAAAAACCATACCCATAAATTTACTATATTTTCAAACGTCATTTTAAAGATTAAAAGATTGAAAATTTAATTTTCTCAAAAGATACATAAAACCATTGTTTAAAAAGATTTTCTTTTTTAAACAATGATAAAACTTAAGTCTTGACTAAAAAATAAACCTCCGCATGAGTGTTCTAAGACTATAGCAATCGAGTGTATTTCAATTAAATATTTAATCCTTTTCTAGCAAATCATATAACCAAAATAAATATCTGATAAACTAATAAAAATTAAAAAAAAGTCAGCATTTACCTACTTTATTTAAATAGATTACTAACCGATTTAGATTTAGCAAGTCTCAAAGTATAAAAACAATTTGAAATATTCGCTCGAAATAGTCAAGTTATCTTTCACTAGACGCATACAACGATAATAACAATAAGCATTTTATTAAAGTCTTATATTTTCTTCACAATCTGGCATCCGTGTACAGGTTTGCCTTAGTCATGAGACAGGTAAAAATATACTCGAATAGAATCCTGCCGAGAATTACGTTTCTGTTAATAGTTTTTTAAATTTATGACTAGAGGCCGCTACATGACGGCAGAGTAAAAGTCAAACGTTTGTTCCATAAGAATTGTCTAACTAGTCCTATTTAAACAATGATAATACGTTCACAGCTTCTCCTGCTTATTGTAACCCTGTATGATAGTGAATATTTCCAACCATCATAAGATACCTACCCCTACCCATCATTCAGGTCTTGATACTCAATTCTATACCCAAGCATAAAATCTTCACTAATACAATAAACCTGTGGAATAAACTACATACTAAAAACAAATGAATGTGAGTAGGGCAGACGGTTTTACATCTTCCTAATATGCCGCCACTCCACACTCAAGGTGTAAAGGGATGCATAGCTCAAGGGAAAAAGTGGGTCTCAAGTCTCAGGCGAATTGGAGAGGAATATAGACTTGGTGGAGCATGAGCGAACTGCTCCACTATACTGAAGAACCGACCAACTTATGGGAAGAAAAAATGTAACAAAAAAGAAGATAAGTATAGGAATATGAAAGTCAGTAGAGGAAAACTGAGGAGAAGATGGAAGGACTGTGTGGCAGAAGACTTAAGAGAGAAAGGTTTACGTGAAGACGACCCGATGTACAAAGGCAACGAAGAGTAAGGAACAGTGACCCCTGAAAAAGGAGACACTAAGGAAGAAGAAGAAGAAGATATTTTAAAGACTATGTAAGGCAAAAAATAAATCAACTCTAACGGTAAAAGTTATTTTACTGTTCTACGGAGATCAAGAGAAGAGAAAAGGAACTGAGAAATAGCTACTGACAATCAAATAAATGCATGTTATCAATCCAACCAAAATAATCTAACATAAAAAATTCTGGAGGCAAGCTAGATTAAAAAGTAAATACAACGGCTAGTAGATTATTGTTGATGAAGAATAGTATCGGTTGACCGCTACAATTTCTTCACATGACTTATATCTACTTACCCTTACTCTGCTTCTTGCACTTTCTACTCCATTTATATCCCCAGATATTGAAACTTGATTGCTTTTTTCAGTAGGATTGGAACGATTGGAATCCGGAAAGTGAACGTGACATTGCGTTTCTTCCATGACTCGTTTAATACTTAAACCTCCTTTTCCAATAATATGGGAATGATCAGTATAGCTTACGTCCATTTTCATTGTTATTCTGTTACACTAAAATGTTTTACATAATAATTTAGAAAATAATAAAATTAAACTCAACATATAAAATCAACACTCAAAAGTTAAAAAAACGTTTTTTGTATTTTTAATACTCTTCGTACTCTCTTATATTTTTCTTCTTTTTTAATTGTCTAGCTCTTCCATGATAGATTTGTTTTTATATAAAATTATCTATTAGTCTAAAGTATATTACTCCTTCTAATCACTGGCTTTGGCTCTATAGGAAAACGTGCTTGGCGGATGAAGGCGATGGGTAGGGACGACTGGAGAGGAATTCTTGAGGAGGCTATGACCCACGCAGGGTTGTAAAGCCAAAAGGATAATGATGAATCACTGGCTTTTGATTCGGTTATATTTTGTGCGATATATGTTTATTATCGCAGTCGTATATTGGAATGTCTTGAGGCAAACACTGAGAATCTCAGTACCAGTCCGCAGTTTAACTATGATGAAATTCACACTGAGAGTGCAGTACGGCAAGATAAACTGATAAGATTTTGATTTTTGCGGTGTCCTCGGTATTCTACAGGATATAATAAAACTTAAAAATTTTATTTATTTGTTTTTTGATGATTTTCATAGTCGTATCCGAAACGTCAAAACAAAAACAGGTAATTTTAATTACAATTATCCCAAAATATAAAATATTCAGTGTGAGAGATACCCCAAAAAAGTTTCTGAATAAAAAATATGTTTCACCATTTTATGATTTATTTTTTAAAATCATTAAGTAGTGATCAATCAAAGATAGTGACAAAAATAATTACCTTTGTGTCTAGTAAGGTTACGATTCTTTCTTTAGCAGCTTTGACATCTTCCGGACGACCAGCAATCCTTACATGTGGATCTAAAAATTAAATAACAAATCGTTGGAAATCGATAAAGATAATAGCAGAAAAGTGAATACAGTCATAATTGGCGTTTAAAGAAAAAATTCCCTGAAGTCATCACCAACATGTAGCACTGTGTGTGGCACAAAACCCTGGGTGAGTCTTAGCTAGCTATAAAACTTTTTCCCACTGACTCGGTCTTCATTCAATCTGTAGTCAAATGGTTGAAATGGAATATTCATTTTTTAGAGATCTGATCGGATGTTATCAGATCACATTCTAAGATGCCATAGTCGCATTTTTCCTGTGGAACCTCCTCTAAAAGCGGTTTTACTCCTCCCAAAGTTTTTCGTTATGAAGTTTATTTACCCTATTCACTTAGAAAATTAATTTCCTAGAGAATATCATTAAAAAGATCTTTTATTTCTATAATTTATCTAATTGTGTACTGATTTTTGATCACATCGGTGTAGGATAGACATGGCAATGTACGACCCGCGGGCCAAGTGCGGCCCTTGGGTCATTCGATCAGGCTCGCGACATGGTTTTGAGTAACCCCAAAAATTATGCAACATAGGACTGTATTTTAAATGTTAGTAAACATTTTACACAATTTCTCGCGCCTGTCTCTGCAACGGTTTTTCGGAGCTACAAGCCCATTTAGAATAGAATGCCATTGAGTTTAAATAAGCAAGCAGGTTATCACTGTGATGTGTTGGTCAAGTAGTGAAATAGTGAACTGCACGATAAGTGAAACAGAAACAGTGCTGGGTCACACTGAGCAGTCTGGGCACTGACCTTCTTCGACCTCTGCATGTGTCTGCGTTTCGCACTACCACAGTCCCCTTACCGTGCACCTCATGGTTACAAGCGATGTTGAAGTTAAGTTGTTGTATATTTAAGAATTAAGTTTTATGTTTAGAGTAGAATCTAAGTTGTATTTTAGACATTACTGTTTGTGTTAGTCTGTATGCAGCTTAAGATCATGAACTTTAGTGTGTAGACAGCTTAAGCTGACAGCTGACAGAGAATAATGATGGCCGCTAGTTAGAGCCCGTAATGTAAGTTTATATGTTTAAAAAAAAAAATCGGTTGCCTGTAAAGTCGGTTTTACGGGCGAAGATTTTACGTGACAACGTCTTTTTCTCGGTAGAATATTTATTGATATGAATATTATTAAATTGCACAATAGGAACAAGGAATTGAATGAAAATAAGAATTGCACAAATTTTAACTATAGAAACATATTTTGTTTACGCCAAGAACGCTCGAGAAAGACAGAGATACAAGCACGCACCGATTCAACGCGCCTAATTCTCTAGTGCTGCGCGCGCAGCGGACCGATCATGTTTGAGTGGGAGAGAGACGCAAGGCATTCGCCGGTCCGGCGGGCCTCTCTCTCGTTCGGTGACTCATCGTAACAGACGTGAGCGGGCGTTACACTTTTTCATGAGTGACTCCGAGCCACAACCTAATTTAAGACGTTGTCACGTCAAAAATAAAGTTCTCCAGAATAGTTATTTTTATAATATCCACCACCAACGAAATAAAACATGGTATCAAGTGTGTTTTAACGTGCTTGTAAGTGGCTATTCGTAGCAGAAAGTGTGTGAATACGAGAAATACGAAGGGGCGTTTATCCACTCTAGTTTTTGGAAAACCTCTAGGAAATTGATAAAATGGAGTGCAGGGCACCAGAAACATTTGATGTAAGCGATCCAACCAAATGGCCGCGATGGAAACAAAGGTTTGAAATATATCTCCTAGCAGCAGGAAAGGATTTAGCACAGGAAAAAATTAAAATTGCATTACTGTTACACAGTTTGGGGGAATCATGTTTAGATGTATATAATACTTTTCCCAAAGACAAGAAAACCAGTCTGGAGGATGTACTCAATAATTTTGATGAATATTTCCTCCCAAGAAGAATTTGTTACAGAACTTAAAAATCAAGCTGATAATTGTAGTTTTTTATGCCAGAATGATGAATGCAAAACATCTTATAGTGAACGCATGATAAAAGACCGAGTTGTTTTGGGTGTACATGATAAACAAGTACAACAAAAGTTGTTAAGAGAGCCTGATATGACATTACAACAAATACAGGATTATTGTAAGTCAATAGAAGTGACAAAACAACATATAAAACTATTAGCAGATGATGATTCTACAGAGGTTAATGTCTTAAGAAAAATCAAATGCCGAAGGTGTGATATGGAACATCCTATCCGACAATGTCCAGCCTTTAATAAAACATGTTCAGTATGCCAAAGAAGAGGACATTTTGCAAAGATGTGTTTTTGGAAAGATAAAAACATATCACAAAATCAAGCCAGGAAAGTTGAGGTTGTAAATGAAATGGCAGCAACTGCACAAACAAGTAAAGTGGAAACTGTAAGTAATGAAGATCACCTTTCTCATGAGGATCATGTTTTTGTTTGGGAAAGCAAACAATCTAATAAAATTTCAAGTTGGTATGAAAGCGTTAGAATTATTGATAAGAATATTGTATTTAAGCTTGACTCGGGGGCTGAGTCAAGCATTTTGCCATTAAAATATTTTAAATTGGTGGGGCTAGATCAAAAAGATATAACCCCATCATCAATAACAATTGTCTCATATGGAGATTTTAAATCGAAGCCTTTAGGTTATGCTACTTTAAAATGTTATTATAAAAATCAAGTTAAAGATGTTCAGTTTCTTATTGTAGATCTAAATACACAACCTCTTTTAGGATTATCAGATTGTATTGAATTTAATATGATTTCACGTATAAATACAGTGCAGAATAAGTTATTTCATTCAAATATTACTTTGCCAAAAAATATTAATGAATTACATAAAATGTTTCCAGAAGTTTTTGAGGGATTAGGTTGCATTCCAGGCATGGTTGACATTAAGTTAAAACCTGATGCAAAGCCAGTTATTCAGGCACAAAGGAGGGTACCATTAGCGTTACATAATCAATTAAAAGTTGCACTGAATGATCTGGAACAAAAAAATATTATATCAAGAGTAGAATATCCTACTGATTGGGTTAATTCTTTGATGATAGTTGAAAAACCTAATGGTAAACTACGACTGTGCTTGGATCCTAAACCTTTAAATCTTTACATTTGTAGGGAAATCTATAGTATTCCAAAATGTGACCAGCTTCTTAGCCAGCTGGATGGTAAAACTACATTTTCAGTAATTGATATGAAGGATGGATTTTGGCAGCTACAATTAAGTAAAAAAAGTTCTGATTTGTGCACCTTCAATACACCATTTGGTAGGTACAAGTTTAACAGGGTTCCGTTTGGACTTAGCAGTATTCCTGAAATTTTTCAAAAAAAAAATATGGAGGTTTTTGGGGATATTCCTAATGTTTACATATATTTTGATGATTTGATTTGTTGTGGTATGAATGAAAAAGAGCATGATGAAGCTTTTAAAAAATTTTTAGAAAGGGCCTTAAAATACAATATTAAATTTAATTTAGAAAAATTGCAATACAAGTTAAGTGAGGTAAATTTTTTGGGAACAAACATATCAAGTAATGGTATACAACCTTCTAAAAAAAATATTGAAGCTGTCATGGCTATTGAAAAGCCATTAAACAAAAAAGATTTGCTTAGAATACTAGGACTGTTTAAATTTTTTTCAAAATTTTTGCCAAACTTATCTCAATTAACTGCAAATATGAGAAATTTGACACGAAATTATGTAAAATTTCATTGGAATGACTCTCACCAAAAAGATTTGGGTGCACTTAAGGCACTTATAACTAATAAACCAATTTTAAAACCTTTTAATGACAATAAACCTATATTAATTCAAACAGATTCCTCTAGTAAAGGTATTGGTAGTGTGTTATTGCAAGATATGCATCCTGTAAGTTTTGCTTCTCGCTCAATGAATAGTTCTGAAATTCGATACGCTCAAATTGAGAAAGAACTTTTGGGCATAGTATTTGCGTGTGAGAAATTTCATTTCTGGATATATGGTCGTGAAATACTTGTTCACACAGACCATAAGCCATTAATTTCAATTTTTAAAAAGAATCTTGATGATGTATCTGCTCGTTTACAAAGAATGTTGTTAAAATTGTTAAAATATAACATTAAAGTTGAATATTTACCGGGGTCAAAAATGTATGTTGCAGATACTTTAAGCAGATCTTTTATAAAAACCGAAACTCCAATTGACAAAGAATTAGAATATACTGTTCATGCTCTTTCTCTGTCAGTACCAATGACAAAAGAAAAAAAGAATAGTTTTCAAAAGGCCATAGAAAATGATCCGGTTTTGACTCAAGTGAAAAAGTTTTGTTTATTAAACTGGCCTAAAAATCCTCATAAACTTGAACCTGATGTAAAATATTACTATAACCTTAAAGAACATATTCATTTGTCAGATAATTTGCTTTTCTTTGATAAAAAAATTATTATTCCTGCTCAACTGAGAAAAGAAATGCTGTGTCTAATACATGCTGCACATTTTGGTATACAAAAATCAAAACTAAGGGCTAGGGAAATAATGTACTGGCCAAAAATGTCAAAAGACATTGAATTTTATATTGAAAACTGTGAACCATGTCAGTTGAACAAACCTTTAAATCAAAAAGAAACGCTGATTAATCACAAGCAACCTGAAAGGCCATGGCAGTTTTTATTCTCAGATTTTTTAGAATTTAAGTCAAAAAGTTATCTTTTAATTGTTGATTTGTACTCTCACTGGATAGAGTTATTTCCTGTGAATGACAAAACTGCTAATACAGTTATAAGGTGTTGCAAAGAAACTTTTTCAAAATTTGGTATCCCAGATATATTTTTTGCAGATAATGTTCCTTTTAATAGTTTTTGTATGAAACAATTTGCTCGGGAATGGAATTTTGAATTAGAGTTCTCAAGTCCTGATCACCACCAATCAAACGGTTTTGCAGAAAAATATGTTCAGATATGTAAAAATATGCTAAAAAAAATTAGTAACGTAAACGAGCTGCAAAACTGTTTGATGGAATACAGAAATACGCCTCTTACAGGTATAGGTTTCGCTCCCTCTCAATTATTGTTGAACCGTATTGTCAAAACAAAACTGCCGATTTCTTCTGAAAATTTAAAATCTAATATTGTTGATCCACAAGTAGTTTCAGAAAAATTAAAAGCAAATTCACAAAAAATGAAAGATCACTATGATAAAACAGCTAAAAACTTACCTACTCTTCAGAAAGGCGATAATGTGTTATTCCGGAAGAATAATTCATGGCAAAAAGGTAAAGTAGTTGATAGGTATAATGAGAGGTCATATTTGTTAGTTGATACAAAAGGCCAACAATTCAGAAGAAATCGAAAGTTATTAAATAAAACCAACCTGCCAGTTACAGTTTCTGAGTCTTATTTTTCAAATTTATTATATGATGATGCTCCTAGTTCTAGTTTGATGTGCCATGTTGAAAATAATGAGACTGTAAATATGTCATCTGAGATGGAATCTGCTGATGAATTAGAAAACACAGTCATAGAAACACAAAATACCTCAACTGAAACAGCACAGAATGAGGACTCCAAAGATAATGCTAATTGCTGTGAAAATCCTGTTGGTAATAATGAGGAACAGCCGTCCATCTCAGGTAACATACATCAAGTAACTGAGAGTAACATAGAGCTGGTGTTTGAGAGTGACTCAGAAACTGATAAAAATAGTGAAATAAGCGAATACCCTTCCGACAGACGTAAAACTAAAAAACCAAATTATCTTAAGGACTTTTTCTTGTATTAATGTTTTTGTTTAAAAAAAAAAAAAAAGCGTGTTGTATATTTAAGAATTAAGTTTTATGTTTAGAGTAGAATCTAAGTTGTATTTTAGACATTACTGTTTGTGTTAGTCTGTATGCAGCTTAAGATCATGAACATTAGTGTGTAGACAGCTTAAGCTGACAGCTGACAGAGAATAATGATAGCCGCTAGTTAGAGCCCGTAATGTAAGTTTATATGTTTAAAAAAAAAGAAAATAAAGTTCTCCAGAATAGTTATTTTTATAATATCCACCACCAACGAAATAAAACATAAGTATAATGTGTGGATTGCTTGGCTAAGTTCGGAACGTATCAGCCGGTACCATTGTAGTTACGCCTTTTCTCAAGGTCCTTGAATACTTTTTACCTATGTGTTTAATTTGTAATAAAGCTGTATAAAGCAAACTACACGTGCCAGTTACGTTATAGCATATAATACTGCAAAAAGTAACAAAGCATTGTCTGATGGTAAATTGATAGGATTGAAGTAATCGATAGGCAGCTGAAAGCGATAGTGTGGAAATGGCTGACATGGCTCAATTACTTGATGAAGTAAGAGGTATTGATAAAAACTTTTGTTTTACTGAAGAATTATTGTATGCGTCCAATGCAGGAAACGACAAAAGGATCAGATATTTTTCAAGAACTTATCTTTGAAAGTTTCTGCGAGCAACATTTGTAACATTACTACTAATGCAGCACCAAATATGAGAGGGGCAAAATCTGGTTTCCTAGGCTTATTTAAGGAATCATTTCCTGCTAAGGAATCATCAAATCTGCTCTAGACATGAAACATGGATTCTGTTTTTTATTTGTTCCGTGATTTCCTTCTTAATGTGCTTCATTCTTTAAGGATATTGGCGATCATCATGGCCCATTTTACTCTGTCTGCAGCAGTTCTGAAGAGTTCTATTCTTGCTTTTCCACTCCACTGCTTTAAATTTTTCAACCAGGACGTACGCCATCTCCCCAGTACAATTTTTCCTTCCGCCTTCCCTTGTATAACCAACCGCGCGGGTTGGCTATTAAAAATAGGCAGGCAGCTAATAAATAAAAACGTTTATTAAAGCCACCATAGGGTAATTAAGCTAAGAGAGAAATTAAGTCATGTAAACTTATGTATCTAGTCAAGCGGTCGCGGTCGACTCGTATTTGCTTCACTGCCGAAATGCTTTAGCGAAAGTTGGTTCGAACCCTAGCTCAACGCATAAAAACAAAAAGGCTAACACATTAAATTCAAGTGAATCTGCTACTTAGACTATTAGAATACGCTGGTGTCTGATCGACTTATGGAGGAGTATTACGGCAAGATATGAGATTCCATGTAGATTCCTACAGGACAGGCGTGTAGCCCTAATAAATCGTTGTATTTATAAACTGGTATAAAGCATCTAAATATACAAAGATTGATACAGTTTATTAGGCAACTAAATAAATTTTAGCAAAAATATTTAAATAATAAAAATCACGCATGTTCCCGATGTTAAGAAGATATACAATAACAAATTAAATAGCAATCTAATCTAAGCAGCTCATTCGAGAACTACTAAATCGGCACGCAGTCATCAGAAAAGAAAGCTGTTCATTGAATATCATGAAGAGTATCCACTCTCTAATCACTTTACATGTAATTACTGTTTACCTTTCTTTGATTTTGCTCCAATTTTAAGCTTGTTTGGCCAAGTTATGTATGTGTCTGTATCTTCCATAATTTTTGCAAAAAATACGTCAGCTGGAATGAGGGCCTCATTGTCACCTAAAAAATGAAAATATGTGTTATATAAGTCAAGAAAAGTAAGAATTTTTATAACCAGAAAAATTTAAGCGAATTTTCTATAAGGATCCATAAACATAAAATAGAAACATTTAAAGCATATTTATTTTAGTCCATAGAACAAGACATGAACCTTACACAACATGGTATGGGATGGCACTTAAAAAAGAAGCACTGAGAGAAAAACTACAAAAATCCATAAAATTCAACAAGGTAACAAGGTATCAGGATCTGAATGTAAAGCTACTGTACAAACAAGCCAAGTCAAAATAAAATGTATGTATATTATATATAAATACATTTTACATGTAGTGACTTAGTGGGTGTGTCCTATGCTTTTAATATTATTTTAATTGTGACGTTTATGTATACTTGTTAGCACCGAATTTTTACATGCTTGTCCATATTACTTCTTGAAAAAGGCATAGATTTCCTACCGAAACGTCGAAAAAAATATCAAAATGTCTTAGTATCAAAACAACTTTTTTATGAACCTAAGCCCAAGAAATTAAGGTTCAAGAACTAAACTCAAACTATATATATATATATATATATATATATATATATATATATATATATATATATATATATATATATACATATATATATATACATATATATATATATATACATATATATATATATATATATATATATATATATATATATATATACATATATATATATATATATACATATATATATATATATATACATATATATATATGTGTATCTATATAGCCCTTGCTGTCCAATTTTGGACATAGGCCTCCTCTTCCGTTCTTCCACGACTCTCGATTGTAGGCAGTTTGTATCCACTTCGGGCCTGCGTGTTTCTTCAAGTCATTTGACCATCTCATTTGTGGCCTTCCTCTTTTTCGTTTGTAACTATATGGTCTCCAGTGTATAATCATCTTATTCCATCTGTCGTCTTTCTGCCTTATGGTATGTCCAGCGAACTTCCACTTAAGTTTTGCTATCTGCGTTAATACATCGGTCACTTTTGTTTTGTTGCGGAGTATTTATTTTCTTGTCTAATAGCCTGATGTTCAGCATTTGCCTTTCCATAGCTCTTTGGGTCTTTGCTATTTTTTCCATGTTTTCCTTTGTGAACGTCCAAGTTTGAGAACCGTAGGTGAGAACAGGAAG
Source organism: Diabrotica undecimpunctata (assembly GCF_040954645.1). Lineage (NCBI taxonomy): Eukaryota > Metazoa > Arthropoda > Insecta > Coleoptera > Chrysomelidae > Diabrotica > Diabrotica undecimpunctata. Next base: position 125,656,174 of record NC_092809.1, on the reverse strand, counting down.
TATACATTGGTTGAAGACTCTTGTTTTTAAATATTGGGGGTATTTTCTATTTTTTAGTGTATAGGAAAGTTTTCCGAAGGATACCCAAGCCAACCGTATCCTTCTCTTTATTTCTCCGGTTTGATTTTCTTAATTTAATTTAACTAGTTGTCCCAAATATACATCTTCTTTTACTTGTTCTATAGTTGTTTGTGCAATTGTAATTATTAATTCTTCTGGTTTGGTTGGTTGGTCATAATTTTATGTATGGTCATAATAATGTTATGATGCTGTTTCCTTTTCTCGAAATTTTACAGTTTTTACAAGACATCTTGCAAGAACATATAAGACATTTATGTCAGCAAAGATTGCATTATCTTAAATTACATATATGTATCTGAAAAAAATATAAATTTGGAATGGCCCAACTAGAAATAATGCATTAAAACAGCAACAATTGAATCAATAGGAAAAAAGAAACTGATCAAAAAGGAAAACACACTTTATTGGACTATAGAGAATCCATCTTCTTCTAAATGTGCCTATCTTGTAGATATGTTGACCCATCTTATTCTATTCACAGCAGCTCGAAATAGATCAGTTGACATTAGACTAGTCTACTTCCTAAGATTGACCAGCGAGGATATACGTCTACATCCAGGGCCTCTCTTACTCTCAAAATCTTGCCTAGTAGAATCAACTGTAGAATTCGGTATTTATTATTACGCATGATCTGGTCGCAACAAAGTGAAAACTTAAAACAATAATACGCCCAATGCTCACATACGGATCGGAAACATGGGCAATGACGACCCGAGATGAAGAGTTACTGCGAGTCTTTGAAAGAAAATATTGAGGACCATGTATGGCGGAGTAAACGAACAGGGTCTGTGGAGAAGGCGATATAACTTTGAACTCTATAGACTTTTTGGTGATGCAGATATTGTGAAGACCATCAAAATAAACCGCCTAAGGTGGGCCACGTTATGCGGATGGATGAGAGTGATCCCACTAAAATAACTATGCTAAACAGGCCGGTCGGAAGAAGAAGAAGGAGGCGACCTAAACTCAGATATCTGGACGATGTACAGGAAGATCTGAGGGAGATTGGAGTGAGGGGCTGGAGAAGACAGACACTCGATAGTGAAGGATGAGAAGAATGTTTTGAAGCAGGCCAAGGCTCACGAAGGGCTGTAGCGCCAAACTGATGATGATGATCTGGCCGAAGTAAGCCAATTTTCTGTTCTTTATGGTGTTAATAGTTTCTTTGTCTTTTCTCAGCCTCTGGAGAATAGTTACGTTACTTGTGTGGTGTATATATGAGACCCTCAACATACGTCTGTAGCACCACATTGCAAATGCCTCCAATCGTTTTATTGCATCTTCTGTAAGGCTCCAGATTTCTACTCCATAGAGGGCGACACTAAAGTTAAGACGTAACATCGAATCGGGCAGAGAATTTTCCTAAGGCTGTTGAAAGAGCTTCTGGCTTTTTCAATATGAGTTTTTATTTCGTAGCTGTACCTGGTAGATAATGAGAATGAAAATGAAATGTCTGTCCTAACTTTGTTGTCGCCATAAAAAATAATTGAGCAAAATTACATTCTCTCTTACTATTGTGGTCATTGTGGAATATAATAACAGAATAACCGAACACACGTGTGTTCAGTTGTTCTCTGATAATAATATAAATGTTTTGTTTCTATTATTTAACATCGGGACAGCGCGTACGCAGTCCCGACTACCAAAAATTACGCGCCTGACGCCTGAGTTATACGTCAGCCTAACCGATTTACAATGCAAATGCAAATTATGGAGTGCATTGTGCATTGGAATTGGGTGAGTTACAGACTTACAGACGGCATAGGAGCTTTATACATTAGTAATTATTGCATAGTGATTGTGTTGTTGCTCACTCCGAACTCCGAAGTGAAACTGAATCTTAGCGACAATAATCTCCATAGTATGCTACTAGTGACATCTACTTTTGGGTAGAGCAAGCAGACCAACAAAAAATTAATAATAGAATTTTTAATATCTGAGACTATCTAAAATATTATAAAGATATTACATCGACATATTATAAAATTTTTACTTAATTTTCCTTATTACGTAGAAGAGAATTTCCCTGCCGTAAATTGGGTATAATTGAATGAGTTTAATTAATAAATAGGTATCAATAATACGATAGGGCATACAAGTCGATTTAATGTAATCAAAGGAAATATGTATGCGTATAGTCATCACAGAAACGTATCTCAATATGCGCATATGCGTCTATATTCTTTGCTAGAACTCTTGAAAATACAATTTTCAAAATAGATGAACAACAAAACAAACTGATTCTTATTTAGGGAGTAATAGGTATTAATAACTTGGACATATTATTACAAATTTTAAATAAAACCTGAAAACGGTGTTAATATTTTTGAGATACGTTTCTGTGATGACTTGATTTACGGATATTTTCTTTGATTGCCTGAAATCGACTTTTACACCCTACGATATTATTGGCATTTATTAATTGCACTCATTTAATTAGTAAAATTTAGTTAAAACTTAATGTCGATGTAACAAGCTTATAATATTTTAGATATTAAAAATCAAATTCTATTATTGATTTTTTTGTTGTTCTACTTGCTCTACCCATAAGTAGATGTCGCCAGTAGCGTACTATGAAAATTATTGTCGCTTTGATTCAATTGTACCTCAGAGTGAGCAAGAAAAAGCATACTTACCTGGCGTAGGGGTTACCGTGATCAACAAGGCGGTTCCCCCAGGGTGAGGCCTTTCCATTGCACATCGGTTAGGCTGACCCCTGCGATTATCCCTAATGCGGATAACTCGGGCGCGTAATTTTTGGTAGTCGGGACTGCGTACGCGCTGTCCCGATGTTAAATAATTAAAACAAAATATTTGTATTTATTAAAAGGAGTTAATAATTAATAACTGACATTTTTGTACAATTAATTTTTAAGGAGACATAAAATTAGGTCATACAATCGCTATAGTCACTATGCGACATGATGTCTCAGGATGAGAAAAACAACACACACTCTTCAGGACATGACAAATTTGCCAGTTCGCGATAAACAAAAAATAAAAAGTAAAGTAATTCGTTTCAGAACGAATCCTTGAAAAAAATTAAGTTTTGGTATAAAAATATAGATTTAGGTCAAAAATAACGGCGCCATTGTTTAAACGTCGATTTTATTCTATACAATACACGATATAATATACTAAATAGAAGTGATCTGCTCTTTCTCTCAGAGAAGAAATTTTACCCATATAATAAATTAAAACATGAACCATCTAACTACAACAATTTCCTGCGCATAAACGAAAACGAATCAGGGTACGACGAGCTACTATCACTTGTATCTCCCTTTGTTAAAAATAAAGATACATAAATGAGAGCAACTATATCCCCACACGAAATACTGACGTGGTTTCGTTTGTCTCAGGCTCTATTTCTTTCAATTTATTCACTAATTTCCTGTATACAGCATCTCTCTTGTTTCTATAGTGGGGATATAGCTGCTCTCATTTGTGTATCTTCTCAATCAAGGGAGATACAAGTGACAGCAACTTTTTGTACATTGATTCGTTCATGAGCAGGAAATTGTTATAGTCAGATGGTCCATGTCTTAATTCATTTAAGAAAATTGATATGGGTAAATTTATTTCTTCAGTCTGCAACCAATCTTTGCGTGTCTTTCGTCTGTTTTTACGTTTCGCAAAAATTAAGAAATAAGGAGAAAAAGAGCAGATGATCTTCTGCAGAATAGTGAACTGACAAACTTATCATAGTATACCTGAAGAGTGTGTGTGCTCTTCATCCTGACAGGCGAGGCGTGTACCTGCCAGGTGTGTACCTGATAGTAGTGAGTGTCCGATTTAACTTTGTTAACTCCATTAAAATTAATTGAGCAAAATAATTATAGTCAAACTTATACCTACGTACACAGACTTGTGTACGTAAATTATAACTTAAAAATATCAGATAAAAAGGTCGAAAGCTTTGGCTTTTAAAGGAAAATAGGTACCCTATATAAATAAGATAACAATAAATGAAGGGCCTGGAGAACAATGTCCCAAGATCACCTTTTAAGGATCTGATATAAGTTATGAAGGAGAAAAAGACATTACTAACAAGTTTTGTGGCGCAATATAAAGAACATTCCAAAATAAAACATGAAAACAAACAAAAATTAAATTTTATAAGGTAATAACAGCACCGGTTTTAACATATGGTAGTGAAATTTGACGGTTTCAGAGTAAGGAAGCCAAAGAATACAATCAGCCGAAATGAATGAATGAAAGGATAAATAAGGATCAAATCAGAAATAAAGATATAAAAACCAAATTAAATGTATTCTCGATGAATAATATAATACAACAAAACACGTGAAAATGAAGAGAACATATTGAAAGAATCAATCAAAATAAATGAGTATCACAAGTTCTAAAATATAAACCAAGCGTAAGAAGAAACATATAGGAATAGGACAGCCACGAAACTGATGGCAAGACTGAAAATGGCACAAGTCTAAAGATATTATCAAAATGAGTTAAACATAGCTTTGATGGAAATAAAGAAAGTAGAGATTTATTAAAAAAGAAGAATTATGTTACAAAGAATAAAGATCTGATGTAGGATATATCTACAATAATAATATGTATAACATACCTGTCAACATTTGTTCCAATTTCTTTCTGTCGACCCTGAACCGTTCCTGATGCAGGTCTGACACCTCCTTGAGTCCCAGCTTCGAAAGAAGGTCTCTCAATTCCTCCTTGGAGTCCCAATTCGAAGTCCATTCTGAGGTAGTAGTACCACATTCTGATGCTTCCGAAAGGGTATCGGAATTTTTATAGACGTCAAGTACTCGATTCGGTAAAAAATTGCAGGCCATTTTTTTATTTTATTATTTTACTTTTATAAATTTACGCGTTACATTCAAAAGACAAAAATATTTATATAGTGAGTTTTGTTACCTGTGAGTTTTTGCGATTGCGATAACTTAAAATTTGAGTGCGTTTTTAACTCTCGGTGACTATTGGAACGCAACTAAAATGGTAAAAATTTATTTTAATCTATTTTGTAGAAAATTTTTTGTCTGGTAGTGTTATCAGGTCTTTTTATTAGGCTTTTTTAGGGCCATACTTGTGATTTTGTTTTAATAGACATGGAAGTAAGTAAGTTAAATAGAAGAACCTGAAATAAACTGCTCACCAATAGTTAGGGATATGGCTAGAGTTGCTAAAAAATTAAAATGAATATTCAAACATACATGGGAAATATACAGAGTAGACCAAAAGTCTTGAAACACCCAATTTTTTCTTAAATGAATGGTCCGAATTGTACAAAAACTGGGATACGCCTATTCTGAAATACTGAGATTTCAAATTTGATGCTTGCAATGTTGCCAGATTAACCATTTTCTAATATTATTGGTCACTCTGGTTTTTTAAATACAACACTCTGTATATTGTATTCTTATTGGAATCCTTAACTCAATACGAGTTCAGCTGTATGTAACACTTGGTATTTAATTTAGTCACGAAGTTCAGAAATATAATACTTCTCAGTGCCAAATTGTTTTGGAGTAATTTAGTAAAAATATAGAATGCTGTGATTTTGACATTAATTCATAAATCTAACAATAGCTGGACCTTTATTAAAAAGTTTTGTAAAATAAATTGTATTCATAGCTCAAGCTGACAGTTGTTTTATGTGCTTTAAAAGCTCTAAGCAGAAAAAGATCTAAGGTCGCTTTGATTAAACTGAACGAGTAAAAGATGACATTCGAACATGTAGACCAAAAATATAAATCGCAATAAAACTTTAGATTTAATGCAGAGTTCCTTTGAAGAGCTGCATAAATACACTGCGAATATAAAATTAGGGCCACCCCGTAATTTAAATATTTTAGAAAATATTTTTTTTTTAACTATTTTCGGTTATAACATACAGTTCCTGCTCAATTTACTAGACTCATTTAGCAAATTCTAGTTTTCTGTGTTTTATAATCAATTATAATTATAACAATGTTAGCTATAAGTAAGAAACATAACACAAATAATAGTAGTAACCTTTTTGCATATTTATTGAACAAAAACAACGTAAATTATTACAATATTTTACTATAACATTATTATTTTGTTAAGCCACCCTTGGCTTTAAGCAGTGCAGCCACTCTCCTATAGAAAATGTCACACCGAGAGTGCAGTACGGCTAATATAGGAATGCACAATTGCCGGATTTCACGCCTTGTGCTTGGCGATACAAACAGGTCCAAGTGGTAGTCACAGAACCGTACCCATATCTCTACGCCGGGCTCTGTTATTTATTATAAAATAATATATTGATAACATAATTGCCTTCAAGTAGCCAAATAAGAGGCATGAATTTGAATAAAAAGACCTTAAGTTTTTAGCGAGAATTTTATTATAAAACTGTATACTTTATTAAACTAACAAATGTACTTTAAATTACATTTCTTGATAGCTATAAATATACCGGGTGGAACCTCCGGTAACTCTTTTTACACACAACATAAGTTTACCTAGTTCCTTGGCATAGCAACCTGGTAGTTTTCAGCGAAACCTTGTGTTATTCCATATGGGATAATGGTTTTCCTTGCCCACACTTGACCAGATGAGCAGGTATAAAGTTTATAGTGTAAGTTATTTAACATTAAATTATATTTATAGTTTATTAAACTAACAAATATATTTTAAATTACATTTCTTGATAGCTATAAATATACAGGGTGGAACCTCCGGGAACTCGATTTCCGTGCACCCAGCCCAATATCCGAAAAGCCCATACTCTGATTGGACTGGTAAATGCATTTTATTGGTTATACAGTGTAAAATAATCGAGGTTACTCACAGATATTCAATTAATTATACTAAAGTCGTCCTCTACATCCGAGATGTCGGATTCGCTTTCGCTACTCTCCCCTGTGTTCGCGTGTATTATCAATTGGTCTACGTCATCTTGCAGGTTGTCCGCAGTCCACATCTCAGTTTCCGTTTTCTCAACAACATGAGTGACATAATTGCGCCAATTTTGCTCTGTGACGCGTCGTCGGTCAACTGGCGTACCTCGTCGTTTTTAAAAGTGGTATTATGGGTACCTACATATCGCTTAACTTGGTTCCACACCATTTCTATAGGATTCAATTCGCAGTGATATGGAGGAAGCCTTAAAATATAAACATTATGTTGTGAAGCATACTCATCAAGATGATACTTATCGTATTGATCTTTGATCTTTAAAAGCACGCGCTGCTTCTAATAGCTCGGATTTCAAATAACACTCCTCGAAAAAAATGTCTTTTTCCACTAGCCATTCCTTGATTGCAGCTTTATTCCAGGAATTGTTAGGGAATCTCTCTTTACGGGACTGGTACGATGCATTGTCCATTACAATGACATTCCTGCGACCATTATTTGGTAAATTTGATATTAATGTCTCCTTAAACCACGACTCAAAATATGCGGCATCCATTTCATCGTGATAGTCGCAATCATTTTTCTTTGTCAGAAAAACACGCTGTGTGCCAGGAAGGAAACCTCCTGAAAAACCTGCATGCAATAAAACATATCGTGGACCTCGTTTAGTAGGTGCTTTTAAGCCAGTACTTAAACCTTTGAGAAAAGCATCACGACTGTTTTGTATCGTAGTATCGCACCATTCGTAATTTATAGATTGGCCAACATTAACCCACGATTCGTCCAAATATATGATATTGCAATGGTCTTTTCGCAAACGTCGTATAGTTCTCAAATAATTATGGCGCCAATGAATAATATCCTCTCGCTCCACATTGCATCAACAATTCTCCGTAGAATACTTCTTACACCCTCGTCATATGTGAATATTCTAGAATTTGATTGACACACTCGTTTTTTACGTTTTTTTGGCGATTTCAACGTTCCACTCTGTTCTTTTTCTTTTTTGAAATTGTAAATGCTTCTTTCGCTAACACCAGTCATCAACGAAGTACGTCTTACAGCAGCACTTACATTAAGTTGTTCCGTATTTTGTAAAAAACACAACACATTTAACACTACGAGTTTAGCGCAACCGTTAAATAATTCACCGGATTTAAACTTATGGGACTCCATGCTCTCTGTTGAAACTCGGACTAAATTTTGAAGTGTAGTTTCGTTTTCCAAAAGCACTTTCACCCCCTACCCATCCTTAGGATGGGTAGGGGGTGAAATAGGGGAAGCTTGGAGTTTATCAAATACTAATTATGACAAACAAGTTTATGGCCATATTTAGGTGATTATGTTAATGATGGTAATTTGTAGCAGAAGTTCTACAAAAGAAATGAAGACCTATTTATAGAAACAACATAACTGTATTTTTAATATTTTACATACAATAGAAAAAATCTAATTTCTATGAAAGAATTGGAAATTTGAATATTATATATAATATCTATAAATAATATAATTTCCAAGTTTCCTACTTTCCAAGTAGGTTTTTTCTATTTTATGTAAAACATTAAAACTACAGTTATTGTATGTTGTTCTTGTAAAGAGGTGTTCAAATGTTACTCTTATGAATATGATTCAATTGTATATCTCATGTTGACGTTTTATATGCAAAATTCATAGTTTTCGTTGTCAATAACTCATCGATGCCTTTTTATTCTACTGTATACGTATACATGATATAAAATATTTTACTCGTACTGCCGGCAGATGCATTTTATCCAAGCCGGTCCTGTGAGACAATGAGCAATCAACAGCTGGAGAAAACCGACAACCCTGCGCGTTTATTCTCCATAAGAAAAGCATTGCCGTATCTTACCCGTACTGCACTCTCAGTGTGACATTTTCTATAGACATGCTGTATATGCATTTTCCTGCGATTTTTTTTTTAATTTTCGGTGTGATTCCAATGGAAAATAAATATTTCTATCAACTGAACTTTATTGGTAATTATTTGCTAGACTAACTCCCTTTTTAGGCACTCCCAGACATTTTCAATGGGGTTCATATCTGATGAGTTGGCGGGCCATGGTAAGAGCGGAATTTCTTGTTCTAATAAAAAATGTTTAATACTTTTAGCCGTATGGCAAGGTGCTGCATCCTGCATAAATATCTTATGGTTGTTACCAAACCATTCATTCACTTGTGGAACCAATTTTGTCTGCAAAACCCTTTTATATTGGTATTGTCGCATCAGGGCCGCCGCTAAGGTATTGGCCGCCCTCCTTCCAACACTTTAGACATACATACTATTATTTAAAGAAATGTGCAGAGGATGCATAATATAACAATAATAATTTGTAAATAGATAAATACTTACTTGAACATTTAGACTAATCTCTATGACCGTCCATATATTATCCTAATGTATATCCTAATCCTAATATCCCATCCTAATATCCTAATTTAAATGCCGTTTATCCTAATTTAATAACCATGATCCAACGTCCAGAATATGTATATCCTAATATCCTAATTTAAACGTCCATTTAATTAAAGTAATCCGTGAATAGAAACATAAACACATAAAAAAACTAAAAACGCACTTTTCGGGCTTTCGTCTCGGAAAACTTTTTGAAAATATCTTTAATGTCCAATGTCGCACACACTTCATGTTCTATAGATAACATTGCTAAAGCAGAAAGTCTATCCTGCTTCATTGAGGATCGCAAATAGTTTTTAATAATCTTAAGTTTTGAAAACGAACGCTCACCCGTAGCTACAGTAATAGGTAGAGTTAGGAATATACGTACTATTATAGTTAGGAAATGTTGATACAAGATTATTTTCGTAAATACATTCAAGAATATCACTAGGACTTATCACTTAAAAACGAAGCCGGGCGAATTTAACAAAATAAATCCAAAACACTTCAAATAAGTTGTCCAAATAATGTTTCTCCAAATAATATGTAGCCGTAACGCGTATACGAATAAAATTGCTCTGATCTCGACGTTACTTCGAAATACAGTACCTACTGTGCAAAATAAACGGGCACACTAAGTAATGTATTTTACAAACAAAATCGTTTATCAAAACTTGTCTAAATTCATCGAATTCTCAACTAAGACTGAACATAAGACATAATAACCCATCTATAAACATAACCATAGGAACAATATTATAACAGAAACTTTACAACCACTTGCCTAAATTCTTGTAAAGTATCTACTTGTGAAATCCCAAATAACCGAAGTCCGAAAGCCGCCAGCCGCTTTGAATTAAAAAGTATTCCCGAAACTGCTTTATAACTGCACCTGCAAAAGGGCGGCAGCTAATACAATAAATAATATTTTCTGACATTTTTTTTTTAGATTAGGATGAAAAAAAGAAGTATACATGATAAATAAAACGCATTTGAGTATTATCACGTACTGAATAATTATTATTGTTTGGAGTTCACAGAATTATCTGAATTATTACTATTTAATTATTTGAAGTTATTTTCGTTTTAAAAAAGTATTATCATCAGTGGACTGCTTTTGGCCGCCCCTATTGTTGGCTGCCCGTGTGCGATGCACACTTGGCACACATGGTAGCGGCGGCCCTGTGTCGCATGGTTCCTTCTATGACATACAAACGTCCCATATCTTTGCCACTAATCACCGACCATATCATTACTGAGGTGGAATGTTTAATTGTATTAATTGCTCCTTTTCAAATTTTTCCTTGGATGTCTTTGGACAAACTGGGCCTTGTCATCCATAATTTGAAATGTGGCTTCATCTCTTAAGCAAACCTGTAAAATTTAAACATAAATTGTACATAACACTACACTAAAATGTAAATTTATGTACAATTTATGTTTAAATTTATGTTTATTACATTCTGCGCTTGCTGGATAGCCCAAATTTGACGAAGTAAGTCTAAAACGTTAATTAAAAAAACTTTTATCATCCATTAACTTCGTTTTTTATCGAAGTTAATCAATTTTTCTTCATTTAAATAAAAAAACGTTTCTTGGCTTATTTCAGATGCCCCTGATGATGCTGTAGAAAGCGAAAGTACTTGGGCAAGATTTGATTATTAAAATTGTGCTCGATATTTGCCTTTAATTTTTCCAAAGTTCATTTATTCGAGCATTCAACCGTATATCTATTTCTTAGTTGACCAAGACCAAATAGTGAAACTGATCACCTCCGGAGTCCATACAATGATAAAGGTTTGTTCGAAACATTCTTGCACATTCCGAAACATTTGCGGAGTGATTCGTACTTCGTAGGCATTCGTTGACGTAAATCTTTTAAAGATACGAATGTCGTGGAAAATTTTTGTCCAAATATTGACGAATAAGTAAAGCATAATGCGAAGGAGTGGAAACGTAAAATCTTCTTCGAATGATATATGGCCCTTGCAGACACAGCGTGACAAATGAATGGAGGGGCAGATACAATAACGAGCTAGAGTCTTTATTCGGAAAAGAAAATCTAGTCAGATATATAAAGGCCAGTAGACTCAGATGGGCAGGGCATGTGATAAGCAGTAACGACAATCGCCTTATAAACAATGTGTTCTGGGAAAGGCCAGAGGGAAGAAGGTCTGTAGGGCGGCCTAGAAAAAGGTGGAAAGATGCAGTCAAAGAAGATCTAGAGAAAATGGGAGTGCGACAATGGGAATTACTGGCACAGGACCGACAAACATGGAAGGCAATAGTAAACGCGGCAAACACTCACAAAGAGTTGTAGCGCCATTGATGACGATGATGATGAATGCGAAGGAGCACAGTCCTGTTGAAAAATCAAATGATTTTCACCATATTGTTGATCGTTTTTAATAATATCAGTCAAGGCAGAATTAATCACGTATTCCAGTGATCATAAATACATTTCGCCAGTCAAATTGCCTAGTAAAAAAAAGTAATCCCACAAGTCGAACAGCAAAAATACCAGCCCATAAATTTAATTTTAAGGTTGCTGTATATGTACCTTATAATAAATTCTGGGGTTGTAATCAGACCAATATCGGTATATACGACGATTTAAAAAAAAAAGTGCATTCATCGGAAAAAAAAATATATTAAAGCGAAACTGTGGATCGGTAACTGTTAGCTCACTGATTATTTCACAAAATCGTCAACGGCGCGGCGGTCATAATCATCTCGAAAGTTCCTACGTTAAGAGGATATTTTATATGGATAGAATTTGTTCTTCAAAATGGCTTGAACGCTAGTTCGGTTGATTCCAGATGTTATTTGCCTTGTACTTAACATGAAATATAGGTGAATATATCACAATACTGCGACTACACTAGGTTCATTAACTACAAGCTCTCCCTCAGTTTCTCGTTTTTTATTACCCAAGTACATTCCCAGCTTCCTGAAATTTTTTTACTAACTCCAAAACATACTTCCTTCTGTCGTATTTATCTTGACGTCATTCATAAATTACAACGAAACGCTATCTACCCTTTCCGGAATAGAATAAACCATAGTGATAAATTCTCAAATACTAGAAATTAATGCTTACAACTGATATTCACAAGAGAATCCTTAAATTGAATGTGTCAAAAAAAAAACAAAACCTGAGCGAAGAAATTAAAATCTAAACCATTGGCGTCCACAATCAACTAATTGAGCAGTTAAATACAATTTTAAGTTTAAAAGTCTTTTTAAATAAATAAGGTGGATATAATTATTCTTTTCTCAACTTTTCTTTTTTAGGGGTTGCTGTTTCTTACGCTTCTTCGCCACTTATTTCTGTCCATCGTGTATTCTTTATTTAAACCTTTCTCTCTCAAGTCCTCTGCCATATAGTGCTTCCACCTTCTCCTCGATTTTCTTCTGCCTCTCTTTCCCTCAACTTCTGACAGTTCTATCCTTTGTCCCACATAGTTCTTATTTCTATGTCTGACGTGACCAAGCCACTGCAGTATTTGTTCTTGAACCTTTTTTGAGACTGTAGTCACCCAGGCACTTTCCCTAATCACGTCGTTCCTGATCTTGCCCCTTATAGTCTTACCCAACGTCTACCATAAAATTTTAATTTCAGCTACCTCCATCTTCTTTTCCTGCACCCTCTTTATAGGCCAAACTTCACCGCCGTACACATACACCAGTGCAGGCCTAACTACACTCTTGCATATCTACCCTTTCAACCCTTCACCACTTTTTCGATCAGTTATACCAACCAGCTTGTACCTATTTTGTGGACAATTTCTCGATCTAGTGTACCATTTTCCATTATGTAGGAGCCAAAATATTTCCTACTCGTCCTAGTTTTTCCCCAAGCAATTCTGTCCCCCATCATTCCTGTTCCTCCTAACCATCTATACTCCGTTTTTCAGCTAACCCTAAGTCCTCTCTCTTCAATAACCCTTCTCCAACCCATTAACTTGTCGGGCAACATTTATTTGCTCTCTTCCACTAACACGATATCATCCGAAAAGAGCATTGAGCAAGGAGTCCCCTCCCTTACCTTAGTCTGTTGGTACATCCATAACAAGATTAAACAGATAGAGACTCATTGAAGAGCCTTGATGCAAACCAATCATCAGTGAAAAACTTACTGTCAAATCCTTACTTTGGTATTCTTTTATGCTTACCGTATTTCTCTATCAAATGTCTCAAAGCAAACAAGGCATCCATTGTCCTCCTTTATGGCATATACCCAAACTATTCTTCTCATATATCATATTCATTAGGTCCTACTGTCTTACCAGTCTTCAACCTATTTAAATCTGTCTTTCATCTAATGTTCTTCATTTATTAATCTAAGGTACTCATACTATCTTTGCTTTATTTCAACATCAGATATTAACACTCTTCCATCTGCAGTCTTAATCTGCCGCACGGGAGTCCTTTGCTTTGACAATGCTGTAAAACCTTTTCATCCCCTCGGGTATTTCTAACTATATCCTTATTTTCCTCTCTTTTAGACCTGGCATACCTCTTTCTTCTCCTTAACCTTCTATCGCACTTCATCATTCCATAAAAGGGGAATATTATACATCCCTACTAAACTCCAGATTTCAATTTGAAGTTTTTCGAATGCAAGTTATTAAATCTTACATTCGCAGTACTATTTACATACATTTCTTGTAATAAATCAATTAGATGTTCTGGCGTACCCATTTACCTAAATATATACCACAATTTATCCTATTTTACTGTATTGAAGACCTTGGAGTACTTAGTCAACAAAGCACAAATATGTGTCCTTGCGATTTTTCTATAATTTGACACATATTAGTAATGTGTTCTCTTGTGTCCCTAGTCAGGACGAATCTACATTGTTCCTGGGGAATATATGGTAAGGGTATTGACTTGGAATCAAATATAGTAAATAGTAAAAATATTGCAAAGTAAAATATGTCCACAGTTACACAAATGCCTTTTATTGCCTATTCTATTACAACTTCAATTAAATTTTTATTTTAAAATCTGACATCTGAATTAATGTTTAAGAATATTAAACTGAAACTCCAGCTTAAAATATCACATATGATTTTAAAATCAGACAGTTGTAAAAAAGAACCATTGTATTAATAAAAAAAATATCAATCTTAAAAAATCCACATCAGCGACTTCGTCCTCTTCCTCTTGGAAAATTATTCCTGCCCCTACCACCACTGTTTCCTTTGCCTTTGGCTGGAGGACTCTTAGGTCTTAAGGCTTCTATTCTATCAGTGCAACTGGTCGTAAGACTAGTAGGTGTGAAATAGCTTAAATAAAGGTCTGAGTTGAAATTGGAATTTGTTAATTCAGGACCAATTGTAAGCCATCCTGGACGGATTGTACTATCTCTGCCAAATATATGTAGTCTTCTTCTTCCTTAAATAAAACATTATACACAATGAAATATACATATTTTAAAAATGAGCTCTTAACAGGTTGACTGCGTTACCGGTCCCCTGGGACCGGTGTTCGTTATTATTAAAGTGCGGCGTGTGAAAACTGCAAATTTTTAAAAATTGCGAAAGGCATATCTTCGTTAATATTCGTTTGTTTTAAATGCTAAAAACAGCATTATACTTGTCTTAAGATTCTAAACATTTCTAAAAAAAATGTACCGGGCTTTGGGTGCCGGTACCGCACAGAGATTACAATTTATTACTCGGGTGCGAGACCGGTCCTGCGGGACCGGTGCATATTTATATATCTGCATGCTTGCGCAGTCAATCGACATTTAGTATCGTTTGTATTTCAATAGGTGTGTTTACGTCCATGTTTTACGTGGTTTTACTAGTCTAAAAATGTCATCTCGCGTTAAAAAGATTTTGTTTTTAGCTCAAACAGCTGATACAAACAAAACAAAAACTGTAGAGTGTAACGAACCGAGTACTTCAGTTGAAAATAAAAAATATGACGAAAATAACCCAAGTATTGTAAATTCGCGCCAAAGTCCAACTGATTTAAGAGACCATGAGCTTGCAGAGTTGCCAAATAGTGACAGTGAAAATGAACGGGACGATCCTTTTGATTCAGACGATTCTGTAATCGACAAAAACTATGTTCTTTCTTCAGATGAATCGTACAGTGATGTAAGTGAGAGTGATTTATTCGACGATGATAATGAGACAAAAATTGATAACGAAAAAATGTCAGAATCTGAAAATGATGATGAAAACGAGTGGCATGATATAGGTGAGAGTGACAATGAAACTGGTGAGTTGAATCAATATCAAGATATGCCTATATTAAATTTTAACGTTAACGAAATAAAAAATCCTATAGACGCTTACAAGTTATTTGTAACCGATGATCTTTTACAAAATATTGTCACTGAAACAAATAGATTTGCTCGGGAAATGTTGTTAAATATACATCGATCAAAATCATGTATACGTTACTGGGTTGACTGCGATATAGCCGAACTGAAACGTTTTTTGACGTGACAACGTCTTAAATTAGGTTGTGGCTCGGAGTCATTCATGAAAAAGTGTAACGCCCGCTCACGTCTGTTACAGTGAGTCACCGAACGAGAGAGAGGCCCGCCGGACCGGCGAATGCCTTGCGTCTCTCTCCCACTCAAACATGATCGGTCCGCTGCGCGCGCAGCACTAGAGAATTAGGCGCGTTGAATCGGTGCGTGCTTCCGTGCTTGTGTCTCTGTCTTTCTCGAGCGTTCTTGGCGTTCAAGACACATTACAGCAGAAACACTTCCTTTCATTTCATATTTCTCCTATCATCGTCCTATCCTCAACAAAATCACTCAAATAGAAATTAGTTAAGTTTAAGTTTACATGTACAATGTTTTAGTAAACAAAATATATTTCTATAGTTAAAATTTGTGCAATTTTCATTCAATTCCTTGTTCCTATTGTGCAATTTAATAATATTCATATCAATAAATATTCTACCGAGAAAAAGACGTTGTCACGTAAAATCTTCGCCCGTAAAACCGACTTTACAGGCAACTGATTTTTTTTATTTTTTCAATATGTATAGTTATGGGATTAGTTGATGGTCCCGCAATAAATTTATATTGGTCGAAAGATCCCATGTTCAGGAATGAGTTTATTACGACTACCATGAGACGAGACAGGTTCCTTTTACTGATGCGTTGCATTCATTTTTGTAATAATCACCAGTGTAATAAAGATGATCGGCTCTATAAGTTAGAGGAAGTTTTAAAAGTACAGCCGCAAGCCCTTATCTCTTGCCGTACTGCTCCACCATAGGCCGATCAGATACCAGCATATTCTAGACTAAGCCGCAGATTCATTTAGAATTTTAAACTGCTGCGTTAGCCTTTTTGTTTTCTGTTCACCGAGCTGGGGATTGAACTGACATCTCTCGCAGTGAAGCGAAAGAGAAGCCAGCCGCCCAGCCCGCTTGGCTATCCGATCGGCAAAATACGACTACCAATGCAAATACTGCTCAGAGTGAGCAGATAGTGTATGATCTTCTTGAACATGTTGAATTCGAAAATGGCTACTATCGCTACTTGTATGCTGATAATTATTACTCGAGTTTACCTTTAGCCAAATCATTATTCAAAAAACAAATAATTTATTGTGGAACCCTGAGGTCCAACACAAGAGGTATTCCCAAAACGGTACCTAAAAAATGAAAAAGGGAGAAATTTGGGGTACACAGAACAACTCCTTACGTATTATAAAACGGATGGACAAACGGCCAGTTCTGATGTTAAGCACTGATCCAACCCATACAACTACTTTAGAACCAACAGGAAAGCGAAACTGGCAACGTGAGTTTGTATTGAAACCAAAGGCAATTATTGATTACAATCAAGCAAAAAAAGAAGTAGACTTTAGTGATCAGATGAGTTCTTATCATTCCGTTTTAAGAAAAAGTTTAAAATGGTACCGTAAACTAGCCTTTGAATGTTTGCTTGGAACATCTATTGTAAATGCCTGGATTGTTTATAACAAGATTATCCACAACATTATCTATTGTAACGATGAGTCCAAGCCATCACCGTTAAACCAGCGTGCGCGCGAACCAACCCATGAAGTAGGAATGTATCGACAGTAGAAAGGGCAAAACTAATTACCAAGCTCCGCTATATAAACCGCAACATTTCCTCATAGAGCAGAATCGACAGGTGTTGACTGAAGGTTCTCTTCTTCCCTACCCCGGCTTGTGGACGTGTTGAGTTCACAAGTTGTTCCGTCCCATACCGCCGTTACCCGAAGAGCGTGTTGAGCTCTTCACTACCCGTACTCTGAAGCAGTCGTGTTGAGACTGTCGAGGAGTGTCCTATTAACCCGAATCACTTAAGGGACGTGTTGAGTTCCTTTCCTTTCTTTGTACCTATCGTCCGCTGTTATTAAATCGATACAACATTCCCGTAAAATTTCAAATACACACTCGCTTGCCGATAAGACTAATTTCATATGACCAGGTCAAACTTAATTTGAATAAATAGGCCAGGTACTGAGAAGACTAAACCAAATTGTAAATATGTACATAAGATTTTTGTCAATTTAATTTAAGGAAGACAATAAAGTTTTATTTTTATTTTGAACTCTGTCTCTGACTGTCTAAAAACTACCCGGATAGTGACTCCCACGAGAGGACATCACACTATAATGGAATTTAGAAGAAGATTGGCGCAGGAGTTACTTGTTACTACAGCTGCACACAAAAACACCACTACCTCCCAAAAGAGTTCCACATACTTTTGTTAAACCGTCAGGACCTGGAAAGAAAAGGAGAAGACAATGCCAAGGATGCTATCATAAATTAAGAGAAACGCATTCAAGCAAACAGGCAAGTAATATGGTGACAAAAGTAACAAGTTACTACAATGAATGTCCTGGACATCCAGGAATGTGTTTATCTTGCTTTAATAGCATTCATAAAAAATAATCTATTTTTCTGAAACTTGATTGTTTTTTTTTAATAACTACGAAAAAATCTTTTATTTTCCTGAAACTTTATGTTTTTTTTGTTTAATAACTAAGGAAATAAATATTATTTAGTTTACATGTTTTTTTGTTTTCAAATATCATTTACATTAATAAAATATTAAGAAGTTTTGATCTTTTAATCTAAATCTGTAAAAAATGGTAAGCTGTCTTGATACTTTAAAATATTCTTAATATGAAACTTGATCAAAAACCGAATGACAATGGTAAGTTTTAAAATGTTTTTACTGTTAATAACTGATCTTAAAACTCGTATAATTTATATTATAAAACTGTAAAGATGTAAAAACTAATTACGTCACTGCCCGTCCCCGACGTTCGGTAACGCACCGTATTCGCGTCAAGCCACCGGTCCCGGGGACCGGTAACGCACTGTTCTTTGGTTGACATATTTTGGGAACGCAGTTAACCTGTTAATTAGGGATTCATGGAATTTGGTTTATAGAGTAACTTTTTATCACATTATCACACAAATGTGCGAGGTGTGTGCCAAAACCTTGCACTATTATGTTGCTTCCAGTTTGTTACAATGGTTGCATAATAGTTTTTAATAATCCTAATGTGTAATGTAAATAAATACACAATTTTTAATAGAGACGAAATACTTTGTGTGAAGAATAATGTGTCTTAAATCAAAAACACTGAAAATTAATATAATGAACAGTTAAGAAAAGAGTGATGTGTGTTAATTGTCTCAAACTGGCGACACCCTCAAAATTAAATGCAAGATTTTGTGTTATTCATAGTCACAGAATTATTTGAAACAGCCAACAAGAAAAACTTTCTTACCTAAACAAAAATGTTCAATAATGTGAAAAATCTCAACTGGCTTCTCCAAACTGCCATATTCATTTTCTTCTGAAATTATTAAGTCTATATCTACATTGGCATGTATAAAATCACCATCAGTGGATCGTCTCACTGTACCCTTAATACCCATAAGGCAATGTTCTTTAGTCCTTTGAAATACTGCCTTGGGGTCTAGTGTTTTAGAATGACCAGGATTCTTTATATTTGTCCTGATCCATGATATATCTTCGCATCTACAAGAAAAATTAGTTGAAATTAGTTGAAAAAGAACTAATAGTTGTTGTTTGGTGTATACTTATTTGATTACAGAAGTCAAAGTTACTGCAATTTGGCTCTACATAATTCTTTCATCTGGTTTATTGAATGCTACACACTGTATTTTATCAAATTATTAATACTTTTCCCATCTTAGATTCAGACACAACATGTTCCCATCACTATTTCATTGCCTTGATTTATTTAACTAATTATTTATAATGAGGTGTTTAAAATTAGCATAGCAAAAGCTTCTTCAAATGTTTCTTATGCAGAAACAGGTGAAATAATGTAATCAATGAACCTAACCATGACACTAAGGTTTTTGCTCCACAGGAAACTTAAAATGTAATAGAATTACACAGAAAACTATCAAATATCTTAGTAATAGACAATAATTATGCAACTAATTCTTTTTGTTTGGCTTTTTTACTTATGAATTGAAAATGACTTTAACCCTTTCGCTCACGGTATACAGCATAATATTGTACATCAATTTACTGACATCAAAATGACGTTGTCAGATGCTTCTATCCATGATACTAGTCATAGTATCATGCTTCTATCCGGTTTATTCACAATGTACATTATAATGTATACATATTAGTTTTAATTTCAAACAGTTGCTTCCATCTAGCGTTGATTAGTTTAAAGTAAAAAAAATGAAATTCAAGGAAGTAGGTTGCTGTGACGGTTACTTCAGTTTCTGGATGTAAGGTGGCTTTTAATAATTTACAGATTGGTTGTAAATGTCAGATATATTTTTGTTGATGACTAGAAACACTTGTATTTGCTGCATTTACGGTCCACTTTCCGATAAGTTTGTTTGTTTTTTCTATATTTGAGTAACATTAATGTACAGTATACTGAACAGTGTGAACATACAGGTATGTTACAAAACCAGATATTATTTACAGTTGTTTATACTTCATTTTGCAGTATCAAAATACATATAAAAATGAGTAAAAGAAAGCTGTTAAATGAAAAACAACTAATAGAGCTATGGGCTTAGTGATGACGACAATGACGATTATGGTTGGGGGGATAAGGAGGAAGAAGTTAGCAGTGATGATGATAATGAGTTGAAGGAAAGCAGTACAGACAACGGGGAAGTTAGTTGTTCTGCTGTTGATGGCAAGGGAGAGGGAAGAAGTTTAGAGCATACAGAAGGTATTTGTGATTTTTAACTGTTGTGAAATAAATTAATTGTTATTTTTTTAGGCTAATTAGTTGAAAATCAGGAAAGACCACCTCATCTTGAAGATGTTGGAGCAACTACATCGGAATGTAAACGAAGAGTAGTAATCAAGTAAGACAATTATTGATAGATTCTTGACAAACAATGATTTGAGTAAAAGGAAAGATATTATTTGGCGCAAAATTGACCGCTATGAAACACCAAAGTACATCAATTGGCATACTCAACGGCAAGATGATATCATAGAGCTTGAAAGTCCATATTTTTATTTTAGACAATATTTTACAGTTGCTTTATTTGAAATAATGGTAGAAAATACAAACTTGTTTGCAGTTCACAATATGAAAAAATTTGCTTCAACAAATGTAGGCGAACTAAAAAAATTTGTTAGAATTCATATACTGATGGGTAATTTACATTATCCACATATAAAATTTTATTGGTGCCCACAATTACAAGTACCACAAATTTCTGAAAGTATGCCAATAAATCGGTTTTATTCGCTAAGGACTCATTTATATTTTGTAGATACCCAAAGAATAAATGTTGGTGAAACCGATCAGGATAGCTTTTGGAAGGTATAACCTTTGTATGACATAATTAGATCCAAATGCTTATCTTTGCCAATCGAAACTGAACTATGCGTAGACGAGCAAATTGTACCCTTCAAAGGACACATTTAAATGTTAAGCAGTATGTGACAAAAAAGCCAAAGCCAAGTTGTGTGGTTCCAATGGTTTAATTTATGATTTTCTCATTTATCAAGGGGCTACAACGGAATTGAACAAAAATCAATTAAAAGTTTTTGGATTAGCAGCGTCAGTAGTTTTGAAATTATCTGAAAGAATTGCAGTACCAAATGTTCAACTTTTTTTCGATAACTACTTTTTCAATTATAATTTATTGCAATTGTTGCTGCATAAAAATATTTATGCTACTTGAACAGCAAGGGGTTTAGCAAACCGCCTTTGCTGCTTGAAAAGGAGATTTCAAAGAAAGGTTGTGGATTTTCCATACAATATGTAAGTGGTGATAGAGAAGTTGTTCTCACTCAGTGGTTTGACAATAAAAGTATATAGGAAAAGAAGATGAATGTAAACGGTGGGACAAAAATAAGAAACAATATATTTATGTGAAACGACCTGAAGTAATTAAAAAATATAACTAACATATGGGCAGAGTTGATAAATGCGACTTTTTGATTACTTTATACAGAACCTTTATTTGTTCCAGGAAGTGACACTTTGTATGTTTACACATAGTATCGATATCGCCTGTTCTAATGCCTGGCTGGAATACAGGCAAAAGGCAATTGCTTTAGGTATTCCGGACAAGAAAATATTGGATTTGGTTCATTTTAGGGCAGATGTCGCTGAAGTTTTGATAAAATCAGACAAAGTATTCTCCAGAAAACGGAGACGTCCTTTGGATACAAGAGAATCGACGTCATCTCTGTCACAGAAAAAACAAGAAACAGAAACTAGACCAGCAGCAGAAGTAAGGCTGGATGGATTTGGTCATTTGCCAATTATAGATGACAAATCCTTTTCTTCTAGGTGCAAATTCCCTAAATGTGGTTCTAGAACCAATTTTGTGTGTAAAAAGTGCAATATACACTTATGTATTTCAAAAAAACAAAATTGTTTTGTTATATCATACAAATAAATAATTAGTTGCAGATATATTATGATTTTTAATTGTATTTTGTTTTCCAAAGTCGCAAGAGCTACTACAATTTACTCACAATGTGTAATATATTGTACAGATCGTATACACTGTTTGTTCACAGTGTACAATATACTGTACAATTCACATCCCTTAAAAGAGGTAACAGGGAATTATTTTGAGTAGGCCAAAAATTTTTAAAAAATTAAAAGAATATGCCTACCAAATTTCAAATTTGTATCTTAAAAAACAAAAATGCATGAGCGAAAGGGTTAAAAATGCATTTTCTTATTTAAACAATATGAAATTAAATTTGATGCCCAATTCTATATCAAAATAGAATTGGGCCCAATTCTATATCATTCATTTCTTCCTGGTTTTTTTCATGGTTGAATATGATGGAATATGTAGCAAGAATATGAATGTCAATCAGGTGGCTTCTTAATTTACTAGCAACTAAAACTTACTTGTTTTTTAATTATGTGCCCATTGCAACCTTTATATAAAAATTGTTAATTTTTAGGCTAGCACTAATATATACTTTACATTCCATAAATTTTTTTATATCATTCTTAATAACAAATTGATTTCGCATAAATTTAAAAATTAAATCAAATAATACTTACTATACAGCATTCCACGTTAAGAAAATAACATTGCGGAGATAGGGCCAAGTATTTCTTATGGACGATAGAAGCGCAGCGATGCCACGATGAACACAAGCACGATTCAGGGTTGTATAATTTGTATTTTCGTTTTCACAGACATGAATTAAATAATTGTTTTTTAACGTAAGTAATTGACCAAAAGTGTCCACTCGAAACAAGAGATGAAAAGTAGGGAAACTGATTTTAATTAAATAAATAGTATTTACAAAAGATAATTTTATTTTATCTTATTTTAATTATAGTAACGACAGTTTATTTGTTTTTCGGTAAGAATATCATATACCATGAATCATAGAAATTAGTAGAAAATATTGCTTAGTTAAATCATGCACTTTGCCGGCTATTAAAGATTTAAAGCAAATAAACGGACCGCTTGGAATGTGTATATCTAATTACTAATTGCAACTTAAAATAATATGGTGTGCATATGTCAGCGATTTTATGTCTTTCTCTGAGACTACATAATGATAATAAGGCTTTGTGGTTCTTCAGTTGTTATTCTGACTTTACAGTTAAATGTTAATTGAAAATGGAAATTTGAAAAATATATCGACAATCTTTTAAACCGCATGCCTGAGAGTTTTGGCAACACTGATCACCATAAGCCTAATGTTATTTTCTTAACGTGAAACGCTCTATAATAACAAAAACATTTTGTCACAAAAATATTTACCTCCTGAAACCCCATTTTCTTAAACAAACTCGCCCCATGTCTAGCCCTTCTGAACTCCCACACCACAAAAATACAAAACTTCTTTGGGCAGCCACTTCACCAACATCTAAATTCATCACTTGGTCCCAACTCCAAAACTGCATATTTGTTGCACCCATAGTCCTTTGATACTCCTCTAATGGTGGTTCCACTAATATCACATCAAATTTACTATTAATTGTTTTTAAGTCATAAGTCATTAGGTCACACTTAAGATACATAGGGGGAGTAGCAGTCTCCTGAATGAGTTCATCTTTTAACTTGATAAGTTCTCGTAGCTTAGGATATTCTTCAAACCTATCTGCTAAACCTACATCACGAATGAAGTTTTGAGGCCTCTGACCAGTATCTACAAAGTGTTGACAGTAATCATTGTGAGGATTGGAAGATTGTGTTCCCTGAAAATTCAATAGAATTAAATTTTGAATTCAAATAATAATAAACTAATATCATTACCAGCATAATAAATAATTTGATTCACTGTACCCTATTACTCAGCCCTTTTAATTCCTATACAACGTAAAATCCACTAAATTTGACTGATAAAGTGGAAATTTCTAGAAATACATCTTGAGACATGCACTTTCAATTAAATTTATCTAATATTACTGCCATTTTTAAAGAAATATTACTTATTTTCTCAAAAATCTTGAATTTTATTACAGAACTTTGTCTGAATCCCTTTTTTACCCTTTTTTGTGCAAAGAAAATGACAATAGTCTGTTAGAAAATCATGCAAGCATATCTTAAGAGTTCATTTAAAGACATTACTTATTTTCTCAAATCATAAAACATGTTACAAAACTGTATTTGATTAATTTTTTACACAAAGGATGATGACAACAATTTGTGTGAAAATTATTAAAACATTTGTTTAAACTTCAATTCTATTTATTATTCTATGTACAAAAGAAACATCTTCATTTGCTTTTTTAACCAAGAATGACAAAATAATTATAACACAACTATGTCAACTCTATTAAAATTAGATATATCAACAAAATAATTAAACTGTGTGTTATTTGTTTTTCATTAATTTAAGAAATATAAACTGTATTCACCAAAAAACCTAACCCAAATTATCTGGAAAAACTTTGCTTATCTATCTATTTGCTTAGTATACAAGAAACTTCAGATTATTGTTTAGTAATATTTGTAATTAGCTCAATGTATAGATCAAAATAAATCCTCAGAGTCAAGGAATGATGCTAAAGCTTAAAAAAATAATTATTAAAAGTAGACTAAGAGACCACTGCTAATTTATTTAGAGCCGGCATAAACAAAGTTATTATTGCCAATATGATCGCCAACATTCAACAATTGGACAGGGTACTGAAAGAAAAAGAAGACCATGAATATGGCCTGCTTCACTGCTTGAAAGATGCACTGGTGAACTCTCAAACTTAGAAAATCCAAAAGTATGAGGAACTGTCACTACAATCTAACTTGCTACCTATATCTTTTATTATAGAATTCTTACTAAACAACAATAGACTCGAGCAGAATCATAAATAATATGGATATGAAATATATGGGACAACATATAAACATACCAATATGCAACACATTACTGAAATTTAATATAAACACCTTTAAAAACAGAGAAGAATCCTTGTAAATCAACTCATCTGTATAGTCCTTATTTTTATAACCATATTTTTCGTTTTCTCCAGCATTTTCTTTGCTGGTTGATTTTTCGTGGGAAGTCTCTCCGGTTCCTAATACACTTCTTAATTCATCAATACCAGATACACCAAACTAAAAGGAAAAAATCAGATGTGGTTTGCAAAATATTCCTTTACTTACTGTTTGTGCTAACAACATTTTCCTTTTGCGAGATTTTTCTCGTAATTCTTTCAGCATTTCAGCCATTTTCGTAAGTTTTTTTATTTTATATGAAGCTAAAATTCAAAATGTTTATACAAAATACAAATATTACTGTTTATCACAACCTAAACCAACCAAATCAAGAATTCACTTAACCTCCAAAAGTTGGCTTGAGGTTAAATTATACAGGGAGATAACCAAAATTTATCATAATTTCAAATTGACTACAATTTAATAATAAATATTAACTTTATAGATTATTTGTAAAATTATACAATCAAAGAACAATTTTGCAACATTTAAAAATATACATTTGAATTAAAGTAACTTTATTTTGTTAAAGTTTTCTGAAAAATGAGGAGCTGTATATGGACTTATCATTAGACTCCGTTTGAAATAAAGAGGAAGATAGATGTTACAATTTTCTAGGTTATACATCATTGTTATGAATTTCTGTTCTGTCAATGTCTATATTTAATTCTTTTTCTTTAGTACATTTAATTTGGTAGAAAATGATATTTTATGTATGAACCTTTTTAACAATTTAAATTACACATCTAAACGAAATGAATTTATGTCAAACTAACTCGTGTAATAATGGGTTAAATTATGTAGGTTTTAATCAAGATCACGGTAAGTTCTATTCATTATTGTATGCTGGATCATAATTAAAAAAGTTATAATTGTAATGTTACAAAATATGTCTTAAATAGTTTAATAGCTTTATATTACTGTAAACAAACAATCATTGCGGAAATTATTTATTTAATTGATGTGCCATTTGATAACAGATGTTTTTTACAACTTCATAATATATGCATTTATAGTTATTTTTACATTTCAAGTTATCTGTAACATTATTTAAGAAAAAAATATTTATTTATATTTGTGGGGAGGCATGGATAATTTATGTACTGTAATATATATTTCATTGGACATAATGATATTATAGGACAAAATTTTCAATAAAGTTTTCATTAAGTTCATCAAAATCAAAATTTTGGTGGTGGTAATGTATTTTTATTATTTCTTTAATTATTAATTCAACGGCCTTTATTTTTGAATAAAATACAATAGTTAAACCTTTAGGATTTAGTCATTTTATTTTTAAGGGTAGCTTATAAAACTAAAATGTGTTGTAGTTGGACAAGGTTGTGGTAGCTTCTTACAAAGAAATTACTAAAAGACAAATTACAATAATTATTGTAGATTTTCTTGTGTTTTTATTTACAAAAATTGATTTGTAAATATTAATTGCATTTTTGATATTTGATTTGTTTGTATTCAAAGATCAAAGATTGTATACATAGTTTGTATTGTCGTACAGTCGGTTCATCCTCTGATGTATTCAGAGATTCTTGATGAGTTCTGAACGTCGCTCTGGAGGAGGAGCGAAGGTTTTTCGCCTCCATCCTCTTGCTCATGGAGTTTATGTGTTTTTGACTTCCACTCAGCGAGAAGCTCACCAGAGGCTCTGTGGTCATCAAGGTGCCACTGGCAATGCAGAATACTTTAACAGTTCGAGTTTTGTTACGCTAGTAGTATATATTTGTCTTACATGAATAATTTGTCTGGTATTCTGAGCACAGTGGATGCCCTGAATCTCACAGAGATGCCAGCTATTCACGCCTCAACATGTGGCCAAGTTCACACTTCTCGAGATATAGGAACGTCGGCGGCGAGTTGACTCTTTGACGGCCCTTCACTCCGTACCTTCACCTCTCGCGAAATAATCTTAAGACTCATAGGGACTTTTATTTATTTCTGTCGAATAGTTTTGGCGACGAAGTGCTACTTCAGCTCGGCCACCGATTGAGCCTGGGTCTTTTATTTACTCCTAACCGTCAGTGGTATAGTAGAACGCTGTGTCAGTTTGATACGATCTGAAATAGCTTTAAGACAACCTGTCTTTCCCTATTTCAAAGATCGATGTCTATTTGGCCAAGGAGCGTTCTCTCCGAGCTGTTAGCTAGCTTCCGCGAGGTAATTGTAAGTCCGTTGCCGGACTTTTCTTTACCTCGGCAAAAGATAAACCAACAATTAATTACTATTTAACTGGGAATAAGCCACAATTAAAGGTTAAAATACGTTTATTGACGTTTCAATTTCCACTTCGGAAATCGTTCTCAAAATACAAACATTAGTAAATTAAACAAATTTTGTTTTTGTTACTTAGTGAAAAATTCTTCTAATAATTTAATTTTAATTTTATCTGACTCATCTATATTGACAATTCAGACATACATTATACATTTTAAAGTAGACGACTTTAAAATGATATTGCCAATATTGTTGAGTTGCGTTCCTGGGACGACTTTACTTATAAGATAGTTCATTCGATTACATGAAATCAACTTTAACTCGAGAATATCCGTCAGAAAAGATCATAACATGTAATTCGTCTTTAAAAAGACAAATACATGCCATGATGACAGTAAAATTCTCCCGTTAGTGATTCCATAGTAAATTATGAGGAGAAAACCAGGAAAAAAAAACCTCATAATATTATCCCGACATGGTAAGTATTTGATCTTGCATTTAGTTTACCTTCAATAAATACCAAATTCCGATTTTATATGTTTGTTATTTAAAAAATATAAATGATGCACTCTCTATATGTTACTGACTTACCAATTCTGGTATTTTCTTTTTAATAACTTCCTCTTTCAATATGGGTAACCAGATCCTACTACATTCTGCCGAGGAATTCGCGACACAATTGGTCTCATTTAGCATAATTAGAGCCGCTTCTTTGATTTTTCTCTTTTTACCATCCGTTTCTTTTAGGACTATATTTGAATCATTCCATTGAACCCTATGTTCATTATCCCATGCATGTTTACATATTTGAGATCTATCAAATTCTCTATTTTTAATATAGGATTGATGTTCACTTATTCTAACATTTAATGGCCTCGATGTTTCACCTAAATAAAACTGATCGCATTCACAAGGTATTTTATAAATGCAATTCTTTGTCCTTTCTTGTTCATTGTTAGGTTTGGTTTTGGACAAATATAGTCCTAAAAGAAACGGATGGTAAAAAGAGAAAAATCAAAGAAGCGGCTCTAATTATGCTAAATGAGACCAATTGTGTCGCGAATTCCTCGGCAGAATGTAGTAGGATCTGGTTACCCATATTGAAAGAGGAAGTTATTAAAAAGAAAATACCAGTATTGGTAAGTCAGTAACGTATAGAGAGTGCATCATTTATATTTTTTAAATAACAAACATATAAAATCGGAATTTAGTATTTATTGAAGGTAAACTAAATGCAAGATCAAATACTTACCATGTCGGGATAGTATTATGAGGTTCTTTTTTTCCTGGTTTTTCCCTCATAATTTACTATGGAATCACTAACGGGAGAATTTTACTGTCATCATGGCATGTATTTGTCTTTTTAAAGACGAATTACATGTTATGATCTTTTCTGACGGATATTCTCGAGTTAAAGTTGATTTCATGTAATCGAATGAACTATCTTATAAGTAAAGTCGTCCCAGGAACGCAACTCAACAATATTGGCAATATCATTTTAAAGTCGTCTACTTTAAAATGTATAATGTATGTCTGAATTGTCAATATAGATGAGTCAGATAAAATTAAAATTAAATTATTAGAAGAATTTTTCACTAAGTAACAAAAACAAAATTTGTTTAATTTACTAATGTTTGTATTTTGAGAACGATTTCCGAAGTGGAAATTGAAACGTCAATAAACGTATTTTAACCTTTAATTGTGGCTTATTCCCAGTTAAATAGTAATTAATTTAAAATGCCACAAGAAAATAGCTTCAGAACAATATTAAGATAAACCAACAGTCAACAAACGCTGGTTCCTATACTTCTTGCTGGCTTGAATAATATCATAGCCACAAGGCTTTGTGTTTATTCAAACACTAAAAAGCTTTTGGAATCGTCTTCAAGCGAAGTCTTCTTAAATTGAAGAAATGTTCACTCAGGTGATAATAAAACGCAGAATAGTTGAAAAGGGCACTTAGCCAACGAGGTTTAGCTGGGGTCAAGATGTAGACTGACTTGATCCCGATCGGACTACTACTGCAATGTTCATTTAGAGGGATAGGTAAGGATTCTTTATTTCCATAGGATGAACATGTGTGTCGATAGGATGAACATGTTAGGATATTGCGATCCTCTTTAGGTTAGCTTTGGATGTTGTTGTGGTAAAGCAGAACAGCACCGAAAAATACACTGTGGTAGGAAGACCCGATCCGAAGATGCGCTGCCTTTTTATGCATTTCTTGGTTGCAACTCCACAGCGATCTTCCGTCAGAAAGCCAATAAAAACGTAGTTAATAATGCTGTTTGTTATTGGCTGGCCAGAGAGACAATCTTTGCTGTGATTGGCCATTGTGTTAGTGCTTTTTCTTTTGGCTTTTGGTGAAAACCTTTTAACAACTTTGGTAGAACTTTTAACAAACATATACCAGAACACAAAAGGGCTGTCAAATATAAGAAAAATAGATTCTACCTATGAATTTCACTTTCTAGACCATAATCAATCTTTTAATGAGTAATTTAAACATTTTCACATTCAAAATAAAGGCATTACTTAAGCTATCTTTATTAAAATCTATAGAAATTAACAAATTAAAAAATACAAATATAATTCCGAATGACCAACTTGAGACAAACTGTTCTTCCCTCCACCTCCACAACTTATTCAGTTGAAGACTATAAAGTGTAAATGCATACCAAAAATAGATCACTTGGGAAACGTACTCTGCAGAAACAGCTTTAGTGATAATAAATTTTGTGAAGTGTTAAGAACAAAAGTTTTCAGTGTTTTACTTTTATGTCGAATATGTCAAAAATTATGTTGAAAATGAATTTCCATAAAGTAACAGTCGAATTCATCACTTAGTTTGTTTTTATTGTCTCATATGATAAATTAAGTCTTTGAAAGGTGGGTTTACAGAAGAATTTTACTCTTGTCCTATACAGAACACAGAGCCAACATGTCAATTCTGAAAGAGCTTAGTATAAAAGACTGGCCGTTAAAAAAAGTTAACTGAGAATACTTAAATTACTTAGGTCACATAGTCAGAAGACTATTGGACTATTGGTAGTAGAAGTGAAGGTAGAAGGCCAAATACCAAGAGGAAGATCTCCAATACGATGGGCAGACCAAATGAGGCCTCTGGTGGGAAAATATCCATATGAAACCGTCCATTAATTTTATTTTTCCTTATATAGTTTGTATAAAGATGACCTTATTCGGAACCCTGAATCATGTAAATGAATGATAAATTAATGAAAACTAGTATTTT
Organism: Diabrotica undecimpunctata; assembly: GCF_040954645.1. Lineage (NCBI taxonomy): Eukaryota > Metazoa > Arthropoda > Insecta > Coleoptera > Chrysomelidae > Diabrotica > Diabrotica undecimpunctata. The sequence continues at coordinate 125,625,422 of NC_092809.1, read as the reverse complement.
CTCTTGATAGTACTCATAGACTTGTTTATTAGACTATAAGATGTTTTATTTCTGAAAGTTATTATAGTACAACATGGCAAGTCCAGATAATAAAGCCCCAACTATAACTATACCTGTGAAAGAGTAAACCAAGATTGTTTTGGAACATTATGAAATCATTGCATGAAGCAATATTTTTATAGAAGAAAATTTATTTATACTGATTTATGAGATTACTTTTCGGCATTATTACCTGTGTCATAAAAACTGTGCTATCGATAATAATGTGCAAGTAAAAGAGTATAATTTATTTTGTAATTGTTTTCTATTATTATTTTCAGGTTGTTTTGCTTGTGCTACAACAACTGGCTTTCGTATATACAACTGTGATCCTCTAAAAGAGAAGGAACGTCAAGATTTCGATAATGGAGGTCTCAGTTTTGTTGAGATGTTGTTTAGATGTAATTATCTTGCTTTGGTCGGGGGTGGTCCAAGACCACTATATCCTACAAACAGGGTGATAGTATGGGACGATTTAAAGAAGGCGTCACCCATTTCCTTGGAATTTAATGCTCCAGTGCTGGCTGTTAGATTAAGAAGAGATAGAATAGTTGTAGTTTTAGGTAAGTTTATATTAAAATATATTAGACTGAATCATAGTTTAACATATGTTGGTTTTCTGTTTACTTTTTATTCTAAACATAACAATGACTATTCATATTTTTAAATTAATCTTTTATATACACTACCCTTCGAAATTAACGCACCACCTTAAATGTACCATAAGTTTGAAGCTATTTTTCTTCTAAACTGTTTATTGGATTTTGATAATTTTTATTTCACATTATAGATATATTTCTAAGGTATTACTGTACCAATCTGGTCTGAGAAATGTCAACGTTTTTCTCATAAACGGATGTAACAATAAAGTGTTTTTTCGTCTTATTTTGCAACACCCTGTGGAATTTATTAGAAACAAATGCTAATCTTATTAACCCGGCGTCACCCAGGTGAAAAATGTGTGTATAATAACCCAAGTGGGGTATTATTGACCCCATTTAAAATTGATTGGAAAAACTCAACAAACATTTCGACCACGAATTTATTTTTTTAAATATCTTACTTGTCTATCTAAGTTTTCATAAATAACAGCAGTTTTTACCACTGGATTAAATTTGACCGCGTATTAGGTAAAATTTACAAAATAATAAAATTCCTACAAACAAAAAACACTAGATACATAAAAAATTCACAAACAAAAGATAATGATTCAAAATAAGAGATTTTCCAAAAAAGTTTTTTCAAAAGGTTCAAATAAAAATAAAAAAAAGCAGGAAATTGGATACCCAAGCTTGAAAAAGGTTAGGAGTCCCGGAACTGGATACATTCGTCGCAAATGCGATGAATTTGATCTAAACAATAAAAATTTTGGCATTGAGCAACTTGAACTATTTTGGATCGTAAATGTTTTGTAGGTCGCGGATTACTTTTTCGTTCTTCCATAATTGGCGTAACTAATGCTAATCCCAGATCTTCCAGGAATATATGACGTTTCTTTGAATAGTCACTAGTTTTTCTTCTGTAAATTACCTGGCTGTTGATTCCAGCTGTGTCCATTAGTGAAAAAATATTCTTAGTGGCCACCTTCTACAATTACGAGCTACACTGTAACTTCCTGTCAACTCATCCAACGTATCAACCCCTCCAAAGTGATGATAATAAAATCACGTTTTTCCCTTTTTTTGCTACAAAGAATACCATAGTTATATGTTCCTGAAATCCAAATACCGAGGACTCTGGTTGTCTGTTCTTAATCTGCATAAATTCTGGGGGAATCTCTAGCTTGTGTTTGCTCAGAGTTCCTACTGAAGTTAAACTATGTTGTTCACGCAAAATTTTCACAAGTTCGTAAGAGGTATACCAATTATCGAAAGTGATATTTCGATTTTTACCAGAAATTGGTGCTATCAGTCTTTGGACAATATCAATAAGTTTATTGCTTATTTGGTACGGCTCATCTGGCTGGATCCCTATATAAATTTCTATATTAAAAACATAAAAAGTAGAATTTTTATTCTGTATTTCGCGGGCTTGTTCGGAGTATACTGCCGGAATGAGCAACGCCCACGAATAGATTATAACTTCTCGTCAATAGTCAAGTACTGTCCTGGTGAGTAAGCTTGTTGACAATTTGCGACAAATTTTTCAAAAACTGCCCTAATAGGAGCCAACTTATCAGACTGTTGCCTTTCTTGTCGATTGTCTACATTATCGAAACGTAAGCATGCAATAAAAATGTAAATCTATTGAATGCCATCACTGAACGAAATATATCGATTCCGGTACCATTTGTTTGCCAAAGATCTTTTAGATTACGATGACCATTTTTATATACACCCGCTAGGTAGAGGAGGCCAAATAATGCCTTTATTTCAACAATATTGTTCCTGCTAAATCTATTGAATGCCATCACTGAACGAAATATATCGATTCCGGTACCATTTGTTTGCCAAAGATCTTTTAGATTACGATGACCATTTTTATATACACCCGCTAGGTAGAGGAGGCCAAATAATGCCTTTATTACAACAATATTGTTCCTGCTACAATATGCTTTATCTTTGTAGGCTAACGCTTTTTTATCTATCAATACATTGGTGCAGACCGTGATACCTTCAAGCATTTCTTCATAAAAAAAAAGAAGCTAGCAATGTAAAAGAGCATTAGCGTTTTTAGCATATGGTTTGGATCCTGGTAAGTTCGAAATTATGTTCTCTGTCCTCGTTCTAACTGCTTTATTACTATGGTGTTTTCTCCATTTTGTTTTGGAATCCCTACCTAAATAATAAGGATATTTTTTATCTTCTTTTCGCTTATTTTCATATTCCAATACTTCTAGTTCCCCAATTTCTTTATTTTGTTCACCATCAGACTGATTACTTATGTGATCAATTTTGTTTTCATCTTCGGAGTCCATAATTTCGTACTCATCATCTTCGAGTTCCTGCCAAAGTGCCAATAGTTTGGATTGGTTTTTTTTCGTAATTCATTCTAGAGAAAAAAGTTTATATGTACAACAAATAACGCCACGAATTAAAATTGTCTTAGTTACCTTGCGAATTAAAATTGTGTCTTCGTCACCCAGGTGGGGTCTAATCGGATTGCAGAACACTGTACTCACTTTGACGATCAACTTACAACTGAAATTGGTTCAGAATACCCAACGGCAACATGTTTTAGGAAGCTATAGGTAACCAATAAAACATCCGTGTATTAACCACGGAATTATGCTAGTTCTAAGTGTGTTGGGAGCACCATTAGACCCCACCTGGGTGACGCCGGGTTAATATTGTGAGTACATCTGAACATAGGCTATATTTTTCTCAACATTTTCGTAAAAAAAATTATCTCGATTGCTCTAATATCAAAAAAGAAAAGTATGATCAAACCATAACGTGATTTTATTGAATTCGAATACTCAGTAATGGAACATAAGCCGATAGTTGGCTATGAAAAATTAAAAAAATTGACAGGACTTTTAGATTGACAATGTACAAGCAATTCCTTTAGCCGATCTTATACTACTCGACTCAAAATTTCATGAGTTATTTAACATTGTTTTCGAGAAACAACGAGGCGGGCTGGACAAGAAAGAGGAAGGGTCATAATACCACACCAAGATCAGTTTATCAGGTTTCTTCACAATGAGACATTTACAAATACAAGTGGCAGATGTTGATAATATTCAAGTTGATAAGAACGCTATACAAATGTGTCAGAGAACCAGTTTTACACAGAAAGAGCTTTACTATTTAAGAAGAAGAAGTAGAAAAATATATTTCAATTTGCTAAAGATCACTTTGACTGGAATGTTCAACTTGTGCAACATGTATGCACATTTTATCTATTCATGGGCCCATGTGGTGATCATGTTGAACCCGATGACTGCTGCCGTTTCTGTGGTTTGTGTGGGAAATTATCTGGAGCACAGACGACTTTTGTGTGCATCTGCTATATAGTTATGTATCGGTAGCGCAATTTTATTAAGGATCTTTTGATATTCTTTGGTCAGAAGATTGAGTCGGCGAAGGTGTGGTAGTGGAATGTCGCTCAGCATTGCAGCCAATGGGTTGGTGTGGATTTGATTAGTCCAGCGATCATTCTCATGGTGTTATTTAGTTGGACATCAATCTTTTGAATGTGGCATTGTTGATCCATATTGGTGCGCAATATTGAGCTACAGAGTAAACAAGAGCTAAGTCTGAAAATCTGAGTGTGGTTGTCATTCCTCCCCATGATGTGCCACAGAGCTTCTCACTGATGGTATTTGTGAGCTTCCCATAGGGAACTTGTTAAAGATTATTTAGGTTATGTCTTTTTAGGCTTTAGTTACAGAATTTTTTACGAAAATATTGAGCAAACATGTAACCAACTCGCCATATTAATGAGATGTAGAGTTTCTAATAAATAATATATCTGTATACACAAGAGGTTAATTCATCTATGTTATGGCATAGATATATAATACAAATAGACTGAGCCTTGCAATTGCAATACAACGTCGTTCCCCCCAGTACGACAGAGAAAACTGTCGTAAAGCAGTCCCTATATCTCTTTCTAACGGGCCGGATTTTTGAGCCTTCTAACGTGACCTCAATGACCAATAGGAAAGTCACGTGCTCGATAAACCCAGCCTGTTAGAAAAAAAAGCAGTCAGTTTCCTCTGTCGCATTGGCTAATTTAATACTAGCGATCAGTCTATTTATGTTCGTATTGACTATGTGTTATGGACTTACAATTTCTTGGTTAGAATATCTAAATTGCATGATTCATAGGTTTTTTATGAAATCAAGTGAATATAAATGGATTTGTATATCTTTTTTTATATAAAGTGTACGATTATTATTTAAAAAAAAGTCATTCAAACGCTGGTCACGGAAATTCCAATTTTAGAATAGATGCAGAATAATGTTACATATAATCAACTCTCAAAGATAAAATGCATCTTATATCGTATTATTAAATTTATCTGTCACTTCTAGTTATAATAGTTATTAATTCACTTATCTTATCAAGTCTGTTAACCATATCTTATCGAATTTAAAGAACAGTCAACTATGTTGCGTCGTTGTTTTGATATATAACTTTATCAAGGTAGTTTCTTATGGACTTGTCATCTATTAATAGTATAGTTGATAACTTATTATTCCCTATTTTATTACTTTTATATGAAGAACTTTAAATGCATTTTGTTCTTTTTTTTATTATATTCTTTACATGCTGCTGATATTAGATAGTTCTTATCTTAAAACCGACACAGATGAGAAATTTTGGAATACTTAGGCCGACCACTCACTATCAGGTACACCTGAACAGTTAAACCTGTCAGGTGTACATGATTCTGTGTGGCGGGAATAACTGAATCGGTCATTTCAGAAACAACATGAGTTAGAAATTATAGTTTTGAGTAAATCACAAAAAACTGTTTTAAAGCGCTGTAAGAAAAACTGCTTTAAAATTAATTATTGCAATATTTCGCTATCCTGTACATGTACATTATGTATTACATATTTTTTGTAAAAACTGTTTTTTCTATTTCATATTATGGTTTTAAAAAAAAGTGACATGTTTTTTCAGAACAGAAATAAAAAAAATATTTTTTTTGGAAATTTGAATATTGTCTGTCAAACGCCCGTTTGTCACTACGCCTATGCACATATTGAATGTGGAACGAATAAACTAAAATATCATATTTCTCTCATTCCCATTCTTTCTAAGAACTTAAATATATATAGACCAGCGAAATGTTGATAAGTTTACAGATGTTTTAAACTATTCAATGAGCTTATCCAACTATACACTCGTGAATTGCAACAATTTATATTGTTACGGGGGCAAATTTTATGGGACTAACCTACTTTTTCACTTATTTACATGGGCGAATCATACACAATAAAAATGACCCCGGTAAGAATTTACTTCTGAGATTTCGCATGGTTGCCGTTAGCTCTTAGTTCAATTTGTAGGTGATTCACCTTTAATTGAAAATTGTAGGACTTATACTTGATATTTGGCATTTACTTGTCAAGTGCCACGTAATCAGTAGCCGCCATAGGATAAAACTAATAGAAAAAATATATAAACATAAGAATAATAGCAGCATCTAGTAATAGCACTACCGATCAAAATTTTTTATTTTTGTCATTTTCAATTTTTTTTTATTTTAGAAGGAGTAATCAAAGTATATACATTCACACAAAGTCCCCAGCAACTTCATGTATTCGAAACAAGCTCAAATCTCAAAGGTTTGTGTGTTTTATGCCCAAATAGCAACAACTCAATATTGGCATTTCCTGGTAGAAAAACAGGTTATGTGCAGCTTGTAGATTTAGCGAAAACTGAAAAATCTCCCTTAGACATCGTCGCCCACGAAGCAAATCTTAGTTGCATAGCACTGAATCAGCAAGGGACACTATTAGCCACTGCAAGCGAAAAGGGAACGCTTATAAGAGTTTTTAATACACAAAGTGGACAAAAGATAACAGAATTACGAAGGGGAAGTAATCAGGTATGTCGAAACTTAGGTATTTAAATTAGTTAATTATATATATATATATATATATATATATATATATATATATATATATATATATATATATATATATATATATATATATATCGAAAGATTTCCGCCGTTAGTACAATTAAACCTATTACAAGAATTGATATTAATCGTCATCGTGCGTCATCGGCTATTGTCGTCACATGCCATCGGCACACCATGTGCGTCGAGCGCATAGGTGACTTTCCTCAAGTAGTATGGCCTTCGTTCGAGTCAGTTCTGTTTTCGTTGGCCGTTTTGATATAGTCTAAATATATACGTGCATTAGCGGTTTCGGAATTTTGTGATTGGTTATATAGTTATGGATCGTAACGTTGCAGGACTGTCTAGTTCGAAGCATGCAAGTACAGAACGAGATGTGAGGATCCCATTGTCTAATAAACAACTTCAAGAATTAGCAGAGTCATTGTGGAAAAGTTTAGAGGAATATCCAGTAGTTTCATCACATGATTCTTAGTCTGGGGCGGATGATAATGCTGACAACGATAGAGTTAAGGCTGATATTGTGAATGATCCTGATAATGTTTTTAGCGACAATGATAATGATGATATCCCTCAAACAAGATTATTTCCAAACTGGAATTATACTCCTAATTTAAAAACAATTAACTTCACTAAAATACCTGGCTTTCGTGTAACACCACCAGTTACACCAGTAATAATCCATACGATTTTTTCAGTTTGCTTGTAACTGATGAATTGCTAAATTACATTGTAGATCAAACGAATATTTATGCAGAGGAATTTTTTTAAGCCATTCTACTTCCGAAAAATCCAGAATAACCGAGGGGAAACTTTCATAGCAGTGTTAAATATTTTTTTTTGGCATGTGGTTCCAAATGGGAAATTTACAACTCAATCGGCTACAAGACTACTGAAAAAAATATGAACTGTTTGCTATTCCTCGTTTACAAAAATACATGAGCAGAAATAGATTCAAGATCATTATGAGGTGCCTTTACTTTTCAACAAATGCATATCATGATGGAGATCCTGGTTATTGTGATCGTTTACATAAAATCAGAAATCTTCAAAATTATTTCAATAAACGGATGGATGAAATTTATACATATTCTTCGAAATGAACATTAAACATTAAAATCCACAAGGAATCTACGTTCCTGTAGTTGGCTGTATACCTTATATTAAAAAATTAAATTAAAATCCTTTGTAAAAGGTATATATTTAAAAACCCAAACGGGCTGTGAAATACTAGGTACATTTATTGGAGTTTTCAATGTTTTACCAACTAAGTGTGACATTCTAAAGTGCTTTCTCTTTATTCGTAATGAACTTAAGTTGACAAATAATAATAAAGATCCATCTATCGCCGATGTCTCGAATGCCGATGCAACAAAATTAGAACAGATACAGATAAAAGCTTCTATTTTAACATTATCGCATAAGCGCATTCAAGATATGATTAAAAATATTTATACAGAGTATCAAAATCTTAAGCGACATACAAAAACTCAGCAAGCATCTGATTCATACAAAAAAAAAAGATTTGCCAGTTTCGAAAGGAGTGTGAAAAGTTTGAGAAAATGAGCGAATTTTTCTTCAAGATCAACGACCCTGTAGAAAAATGTCAATTGGACCAGTGGATATTGCAGCATCTGCTGCAATAAGGAAAAAATGGAAAGAACAATGAAGGCAAAGGCAAGTTCTCAAAAATATAATACTGATGAAATTGTTCTTAAAGCATGTACCGTTGATTCCTCTGATCGTTCCATAAGTAGCAGCTTGTCTGACACAAATTCTTCTGATGCAGATGATCATGAAGAAGAATTCATTGCTTCTTTATCAACAGTTACAGTCCAACCATCTACGCCACAAATGCGGATTTGCTTGCCAAGTTTAGCTTCGGCGTGCGACAGAATCAGGGTCTCCAATCGTTCTGCTGCAATTATAGCATTAGCGGTCTTAAAAGATATGAGAGTTATAACTGTGACTGATACATCGAAAGTAATTGATAAGATAAAAATAAGTTGACAGAGTACATCTCATAGACGTTATCTTCAGAAGCGGAAGGAAGGACTGTCAATCAGAAGTATATTTTTTGATGGGCGTAAAGACAAGACTGTCTTGCAACAAAAAAAAGGCAATGGGACGTAGGGGAATATCGGGTTTGTGAATTTTGGGTAACCCATAATATTCGAGGTCTTCTGTAAGACTTTTCATGAGGACAAGACTGTCTTGCAACAAAAAAAAAGGCAATAAGTTTTATCGAAGAGTAGTTACATAAGAACATGTATCAATTATCGAGAACCAGGCTCTCGATATGTACACCGCGATTAGCATACAGACATTTATCCTGAAAAATAATATGTTAAGCGCCGCTGGATGCGATGGTACGGTAGTGAACACCAGCCTTCAAGTAGGCGTTATAAGAAAACTGGAAGAATACTGCGGCACCTCACTTCAATGGCTAGTATGCTTATTTTATTGCAATTAATCTCTACGCCATTTATTCCAACAGTTAGATGGACGCACCAGTGGACCACTTGGTTTTTCAGGGCCAATAGGGAAACTTCTGGAACGCTGTCATCGATTTCGTCGCAATAGAAAACAACCTACCAATATTATTAGAAACAAATTTAGAAAATATAGAATAGAAAATTAGTCAAGCAGTTGCTGAGGAAAATGTCTTAATGATTTGAGCCTCAAAAAACCTGGGAAAATATCACACGCAAGATGGCTGACAGTTGCTAATCGGTTGCTTCGATTGTATGTTGGAACTGAATATCCCAGCCCTCAATTAATTATATTAGTAAGTTTCATCCAAAAAGTGTGTGAACCAGTTTGGTTTTATATAAAACTGTATCCTAGTTGTTCTGATGGCAGTCAGAAAGAAAAAAAGATCCGGAGATTCAAAATACCAACATTAAATTTTAGTTCTGCAGGTTTGCTAAAACATATTTCCAATGAAGATGTAAGGAATATGATTGATTCTGGGAATCACAACAACATAGAGGTCTTAAATTGCCCCTGTCATCCCAATCTGTGGAAAAAACTGTTAAGTTAGTAACTGAAGCATCAGCTGCTGTTTGTGGACCAGAATCAAGGGATGGCTTTATTCGTTCAAGGTTGCAGTCTAGAACTATTATGCCGTTTTTTAACACAAAATCAGACTACCAATCATAAAATGTATATTTTATCATAAAACATTTATTTAGATTCAAAGAACTGATAAAAAAATAAATTTTTAAAATTTAATTTTTTTTTTATTCCCAAAAATTTAAATTTAATATCTAACCTGAAGATAGGGTCCAATACAAAAAAGATTTCTTACAGTTTTATTATACATCAAAACGCAACTTTTTCGGACTAGCCCCATAAAAAATAATGACTTCGAATTTTTCGTTCCACCCTAATATATACATAATATATAATATATACAAAGCTTATAAAAATCGCCACTAGGTGACGGTACTAACCCAATTCCGTAAAAAAGTGACTTAAAAACTTTTTGTCCCGTTGTCCAGTTTTTTCTTATCTGTACAGTTTTGTTTCACTTTTAGATTTATCAGTGCTTTCATTACTGTTATTGTCAATTTTAATTATTTTATTTTGCTTTTCCATATTCGTTATGTTTATTTCCTTGACCTTTTACTTTTTATTGTCGGTTTTTTTGTATTTGTTGATTCCAGCTTTTCTGTAAGCCTGTTCCATTTCCATTACGATCCGTTTACCTTCAATTTATTATAATCAATTCTTATATCTTTTCCTTTAATTTTTCTTCTGTCGTTTTCCTTGTAGATCTTTTCCTCCTAAGTTCTTTTAGCTTGTGTTTGTTTTTTATCAATTCTTTTTTCTTTCACATTTCCGATTTCGATCAAGCAGGTTTTTCCTCCTTATTTGTGTACTGACTTTACTTTAGAGAACAGAAAAAGTCGTGTTCCAAACTGCTTAATGCTAAATTATGATTAAATTCAGTGACATTAATGCTCTAAACATTGTAAATATTGTGAAAACTTACATGTTGATTTTTTTAGGCAACTATATACTGTATCAACTTTAATAAAAGCTCAACTTCTCTTTGTGTATCGTCAGATCACGGAACAGTCCACGTTTTCGCACTAGCTGATCCTAAGTTGAACAAACAATCTTCTTTAGCAAATGCCATGTTTTTGCCTAAATACTTCTCTTCTACATGGTCGTTTTGCAAATTTTCAGTTCCAAATGGGCCGCCTAGCATATGTGCTTTTGGACCTGATGATAATTCAGTCGTTGGTAAGTATTTCTTTCCAGGTATAAATATACTATAGATAAAGTCACGTTGAGATGGCAGTGTACGGATATAGGATAACAGCGTTGCCAATTCTACTGCCATTGTAAGTTTTGCTACTTTTGTAAAATAAGCAGGGCCAAACTCACGGTAAACTAAGATATGTTTAGGTAAGCTAAAGTTGTTAATAGAAAATTCGTGAATGAAATAAATGGTAATAATTCCTAAAATGCTTTTATACATAATACCGCAGTTAATAGGGAAAAAAATATGAAAAATATTCTACAGGTTTTTTAATGTTCTAAACGGTAGATAAGGGATAACTGATGATAATTCCTTGAAGAATTACAGCCAATTTTGCTTTGTTTATTGTTTAAAGAAAGATGAAGTTTGGAAAAAATCATTTTTTTGCCTATTTTGTTCCTCGTGCATTTTAGGGAAAAATGTTTCAAATAAATGTTGCAGATCTTAAACAGTTTTTTAATTTTTTAGTTTGTAAATTAAAATACATAAACAAATGACTGAGATAATTGCAAAAAACCCCTAATTGAGGCCCCTAGAACACAAGGGTGTAAGTGCAGTTGCTTATCACTTAGCAACTGATATCTAACAACAGGCACGTACTTTTGGCTTCAAACTTTCTACATTAACAACAATAACACCATCAAAAATTACATGTCATTGAAAACATGCTGAAAACTGAAAAAGTGCTACCTAGGTTTTTAAATTTATATCGAACTTTGAACAAAGATTTTTCAAAACTTTGTTTTTGGCACTTACACCCCTTGTGTTCTAGGGGCCTCAATTGTGCACTAATTTATTAAATGTTCATAACTTTATTTTTTGCATAATGACGTCTAATATAACTACTTGAAATTATGTCGATTAATGAGTTATTTAAGTGTGCTACATTTCAACCAGATCAACTAAATATTTTATTACCTTTACTGAGAAAAGAATACCCCCGAAAAACAATTTTCAATCATCTTCATTGTCATAATCTAGTTCATCTTCAGAGTCATCGTTTAATGAAATTCTAATAGGTTCAATGTCATCTTGAATGTTGTCTACTGTCCAAAAATTATTCTCCAATTTTATAACATGGTTGACGTAATTTTTCCAATGTCCATTGTTCTGTACTTTATCATAATCTTCATAAATCAATGTTTTAACGTCGTTTTGTTTGAAACTTGAATTCTTAGAGGACACGTACCGTTTCACTTCACTCCACACCATTTCTATTGGGTTCAGTTCACAGTGATAAGGCGGAAGTCTTAAGATATGTACATCTACGCGGCATTGTTCGTCACTGTGATTCCTGTATTTTTCACCAATACAATCAATTTTGTATTTGTCATAAATATTTTTAAATACATTAGCAGTTTCCAGAAGTTCATTTTTTAAGTAATCTTCTTTAAAATAAATGTCCTTTTCATAGAGCCACTCCTTAATTTGACGTTTCACCCAATATTGTTTGGGAAAATTTAATTTCCTAGAGTGATAAGATGCATTGTCCAAGATAATGACATTCTTTTTATTTTTTGGGAGATTCGGTATTAACATCTCTTCAAACCATTTTTCAAATAGATCTCCGTCCATCTCTTCATGGTAATCTTCAGCACCTTTTTTGGCAAGAAAAGTGATGTCAGCACCTTCAACAAATCCGTCTTTGTTTCCTGCATGGACTAAAACAAATCTTGGTCCTTTTCCGGTCGGAGTTTTTAAACCTGTGGTAAGTCCATTTACGAAAGCCTGTCGGCTATTTTTTATTGTTGTATCTTGCCATACTTGCCCATTGGTTATTCCAGTATTAACCCATGATTCGTCCATATAAATGATATTGGCTCCTTCGTTCCTCAGTTTCTTTATTTCCCGGAGATAGTGACGCCTCCAAGCGACTATTTCTTGTTTTTCTATTACTATTGAATTTCTACCTTGTTTGCCATATATAAAACCCATGTCGTGCAATAGTCTTTTCAACGTACTCTTGGAAAAATTCGGAAGATGCTCCATTTGCTTAATTTTTTCTAGTACTACGTCAAGGGTTGGAGGAATATTGTCCATAAAAAAACCGTGCACTACTTGTCTTATTCTAGACCGAGTTGCTTCATCATATCTATTCTCACGACTATTCAAATAACCGGTTCTTTTTTTTCTTATAGGAGTTACGAGTGGACCATTTTTACTTTCACTTCTATATCGGAATATCGTTCGCTCAGAGACTCCAGTCATAGCAGAAACTTCCGCACTATTGTTGATACACTTTTATCATTATTACTGTTTGATAAATAGTTAAAAACATTTAACACTATTTTTTTGCATTCACTATTTAACAAATTACCGTTTTTGAATTTTATTACACTCGCGGCCATTTTGGCACTGACACGACACAAACGTCTGATATCAACTGAAAATTCTTTTAATGACTCTCAAGTATTTACCTGAATTTATAATTGCTGGCATTAGACAATAATTTTGAATTTATAAATAGGTATATTTTTTTAATTCTAAATTATTTTTTAATGTCTGTAACTGTAAATGCAGGTAGAGAAAGTGTGTCATTAAAAGGACATTAAGATCAAAAACGGATTATACAAATAATTATTTCATTTCCACGAATTGTAAACAATTTTGAACAGAAGATATAATTCCGAAAAGACCAGATTTCCGAAATATAACTTTCTATTTTTAAAATACCAACAGAAAAATTATATAATTAAAAAAATGTAGTATTTTTCCGTTTCACATTCATAAATATTTCCGAAATTATAATTCTTTTATAGGAGCCGGCCCATAACGTACGATTGTAGGTACGATTAAAAACTGACAACAATGTAGTTATTTCTGGCATATAGAAAGTACAGGCCTATCTCTGGAACGCTGCCATCTGAATGTGAATTTATCTATAGATTAGAAAGACATTTTCACTATTATTTAAAAATAATATTATTTAATTTATTATTAAAATTATTTAATATTTTATTATATTATATTACAGTTGACTCTCGACAACTCGAACGTTGATAACTCAAAATTCTCAATAACTCTTACTTTTACTCTGGTCCTGTTTCAATCCTATTCTATTGTGAAGAATTTTACCTCTATTTCTCGAACAGAAATTCGAAACTGGTATATATGTATATTCGTTTAGAGAAAAATTGCTTTAATAAACGCTGTCGAAAAAGGGAATAAAACAGAATCTTAACTTGCGAAAGAGTTCGAAATTGCAAAGAGCACGCTGTCCACCATACTTAAAAGTAGGGGTACAGTTTTGGCGTATTCGACCCAAGGCAACTTCGTCAACAAATTTCGGTCGAAATCTGCTGAGTTCCCGCATCTCGAAAAATGTCCCTTGAAATGGTTTCAGGAATGTCGAAGAAAAAAAAACGTTCCAATCAGTGGAACGTTCCTCCAGGAGAGGACCCTAACTTTTGGCAGTCAGCTAGGTTATAAAGACCTTATTGCTAGCAGTGGGTGGCTGACAAATAAAAAAAAACGATTTGGCATTAGTGTAAAGTCGATATGTGGAGAAAGCGCGAATATAGATGAGGCAGATCTCAAATACCGGGTTCGGAATGTTGGCGGCGTCGTTAAGAAATGGATGACACAGTACGGACTAAAACTCGCGACAGAGAAAACCGAAGCCATCATTCTGAAGGGGCAAAGGAATAGGAAAAGTGTGAACTACAATGTGCGGCGTTGCACCAGAATGGAAAATGGAGGGAGCACATACGGGAGATGGCCCGGAACCATGGCCCGGAGATGGCCAACATTGGGGGATCCAAATCCTACACGGTGTTGTGCAGTGGATCGTCCTCTACGCGGCACCAGTTTGGAGTGGGGCAGTAGAGATAACGGACTACAGCAGGCTCTTGACACGAGTGGACAGAACAAGTCTGCTGCGAGTGACATGCTCCTATAGGACTGTGTCTGCGGCAGCCTTGTAGACCATCATTGTATATGTTCCGCTACATGTGTTGGCAGTGGAAAGAAAAGAGCTGTGTGGGAGAAGAGACCTAGACTTTACTATGGCCGATAGAAGACAGGAAAGGGAAAGGTCAATTGAAAGATGGCAAGAAGAATGGAACAATACGGAGGATGTAACACAGTGGACAAAGATGCTGATCCCGAACATAAGAGATTGGGTGGACTGTGGTCACAGGCGACTAGATTATTTTCTAACGCTGGTGCTCACAGGACACGTGTATTTTAGGGCCTACCTCTCTAGGTTCGGAAAGGCTGATACAGATGAATGCCTGTACTGCGAACACTCAGACACTGTGACACATACGATGTTATAGTGCAGATACCAGGCAGGGAAGACTGGAATAAAGGTGTACCCATACAAGCTGCTGCTACCTGGTACACGGATGGCTCAAAAACATCGGAGTGTGTGGGAGCCGGCATAGTAGGGACAAATCAAGGGATAGATTTTCCGGTAAGTCTATCTAAGGATGTGACAGTTTTCCAGGCGGAAATAACTGCAATCCATCACTACGTGGAAGAAATAGAAAGGCAGGAAAGAACGTTCTGTTCAGTTGCCATCTTCACAGATAGTCAGGCAGCGCTTAAGGCACTCAATTCTGTAGAGGTCAATTCTAATCTAGTATAGGCTTGCGTGTGTGCCCTAAATAAACTAGGAGACCGTAGCAAGGTTACGGTAGCCTGGGTACCGGGGCACGAGGGTCATAAGGGCAATGAAAAAGCAGATGAAATGGCCAAACAAGGCACATCATTGCCATTCATTGGACCGGAACCCTTCTGCGGAGTTGCTAAATCAGTAACAAGAACGGCTACAAGGAAGTGGGTAGCTCACAAATCTCTGGACTGGTGGAGGAATTCACCAGGACAAAGACAGGCGAAACCGTTTATTACAGAACATTCGCCAAATTTACGGCAGACCTAGCAAACAAAGACAGGAAAACAGTCAAGGTCATAGTAGGTCTTCTAACAGGGCACTGTAAGCTGAATAGGCACTTAAAGCTGATGGGATTATCAGATGATGACCTGTGCAGATTCTGTCACCTCGAAGAAGAAACAGCAGAGTACATTTTATGTCAGTGTGACAGTCTGGCAAATGTGCGGTTCTTTGCATTAGGAGAAGAAAATCCACCGGCACATAGCTACATGGAAGGTACAGTCTCGAAGCTACTAGACTTTATAAAAAGGGTCAGGCTAGAGAATGTTATCTAGGACTAGAGGACCACAATAGATCTGAAAAGGTCGCAGTGGAATAGGCCGAAAGGCCACCTCTCTTAATCTAATCTAAATCTAATCTAGTGGTCACAGGCGACTAGATTATTTTCTAACGCTGGTGCTCACAGGACATGTGTGTTTTAGGGCCTACCTCTCTAGGTTCGGAAAGGCTGATACAGATGAATGCCTATACTGCGAACACTCGGACACTGTGACACATACGATGTTATAGTGCAACAGATGGTGTGGCGAATTAAACAAACAATGAATTATTACGAGGATTAATAATAATTAAATTAACATCAACAATATTTCCTTCGATAGCCCTGGCGAGATGAATGAACTTTTACTCATAGGTGCAAATAATTATCAAAATTTAAATGGTTGCAATAAACAATCAAAAACAATTTATAGGTTCAAGTAAAACTAGGTGAACTTACCGCTAATTGAAGAGCTAATTACCATGATTTACACTACTTTAGGAAACAACGAACAAACGAATTCAATATGAGTGCATTGGTTTTCACTGTCGAGTTGCGTCTGTCTCTCTTAACGACTCACGCTCTTGTGAGTTTAGCGAGATGCATTCTCCGAGCGGTACTAAAGGGATCGTAGGAATACAGGGAGGAAAAATGTATTGATTAGTTTCCACAACCATATTTGAATTTAAACAGATGGGTAGTAAAAAGGAACAGAATGGAAAGAGAGACAGGTGTGAATTTTTTTACAGTGAAAGAAATGATTGAGAGAATGATTGAAACTGGACTAGAGTACATAACTATATCTGTGCAGTGATAAAAAAAAATAAGAGGAAGAAAGACAGATGGTCCAACGGCAAAGGTAAAAGGGAAAGATGCTGTAAGTTGAAAGTAGAAAAGTGAGTTAGATTGTGTGAGCCAAACTGTGGGAAAGGAGGAAATGCCCGACTAGGAGTAATGCCGTACTAGGAGGGTTCCTTTAAAAAACAAAACAGTTTTTTATGTTAAAAAAAAAGGACAAAGGGAAAGGGAGTCTTCTTGCTGACAGTCTGTGGATAAATGAATTGATAGTGAAAGCATTGCTGTTCATCGATAACTGTTCATATTTCTCTACCTACTGCACTGAAGATTGAATATCTTCCTTCTAATACGACGTCAAAGGTGCAGCCACTTGACTTAGGAATAATAACAAATTTCAAAGTTAAATGTCGTACCGAGATGGTTAAATTTTTAATTCGGTAACTCAAAGAGGGTGATATTTGACGACTGATCGACATGCTTCAAGTAATAAGATTTGTGAAAAAATCTCGGGATGGCGTGTCTACGGCAACTGAATAATTGTTTTATTTCTTGCGGATTCGGAAACAATTCAATTACAGAAGAAGAAGAAAACCAACCAGAGATGATATTTTTCCTAATTGGACAGATCTTACAATACATTTGGACGTTTTAAATCTTCAGGTCGAAGTGTTTGTTGCTGTAGATTCGAAGACACCAGTTTGTGAATAAAATTATCAAAACCTTGAAGACAGCAATCTACCTATTATGCCTACTACACTATTAAGCCTGGAGTGCTCTGAAGACGTTGAGAATGTTTTTAAAAGGATGGGGTAGGAAGGGAGTTAGACCAGAAATCTTTAGTTATCTAAATGCTACTACAAATACAATGATCTCACGTAAACAAAAAATGCAACGATCTAGAATTCTCAGTTATTTTAAAAAATAAATTAATAAACGTATTTTTATATTAAAATGATTGTTTAAAAAGTAATTTAATAAATACACGTACAGCCGGAAAAATGAAAGATTACCCATGAAGGATCATATCAATCACTTATTTTGTATTTGCTGTCTTTTTCTATAAATAACAAATGTTTGTTATAGAAAAAGACAGCAAATACAAAATAAGTGATTGATATGATCGCTTATGGTTAATCTTTTATTTTTCCGACTGTAGCAATTTTTAAATCAAACTCTTGTTAACTCTTACTTTCGCTAAGTTGAACAAATTTTCCTGGTCCTGACGAATTCAAGATATCGAGAATTGACTGTATTTAAAATTAAAGCTTTACTTATGGTTTCTCTTGTTCATTTCAGTTATATGTGGCGATGGCTGTTATTATAAGTTTGTGTTCAATCTGAAGGGAGAGTACGTGCGAGAAACATGTGCCCAATTCTTAGACATGACTGATGATAGCTTGTAGTGTCTCTATTATATTAAGTACAGATTTATTTTTTTAATATACAGTGAATTTAATAGTACTGTTGTATATGTTAAGAAATATGAACAAATGGAGAACTTCCTGTTATATGATGCACATATTCTATATACATGCGTAATTTTTAGGTTTTTTTATTATTTTAAATTATTGTGTATTATTTAATTATTTGGTAACCGTTTACATTGCGGTCAACTTTGTAAAAGAAATCACTGGCAATTTGTACAGCAAAATATTTTGCACTTGTACAATGTTGCCACATATACAATTGTTTTTACGGAGTAAATACGTTGAATTTAAATCTAACGATCTAATCTAACTTAACCTAATTCAATCAAAACTGAAATTTGAAATTAATATAACAAATTAATAACCAATGAAATATAAAATACAAACATACGCTCATAATTCCCCTAGAATGGTACTCAAAATTATATTTTCGCAGGAAACAATAATTTTTAAAACTGTGGCAACGTTTGTTTCAAAAATAATGCAGTACGCATACCCACGTCGTTGGCAGCAGCTATCATGGAGAATGCAGTTTAAAATTGAAGTCAAAATATCAGTTTTTTAAATGAGAAATATACAAAAACTAGACCGGTCCATGGAAAATATGCATTTTAAAGTGAATAGTAAGTACACCACACAGACTAATGCATACTAATCTGTGTCCTTACTAGTGTAAACAAATACCAATTATTTATTTATTTCTTATAATAAGCTTTAACATGAAGACAACGAAACAACGGTTAAATTTTTTCCAAACAATTTCTCAACTTATAACACATGCGCTAAGAAAGTGGAATAGATTGATTTTAAAGTGAAAACAATAAAAAGTTACATGATTTAGATTGATTATAAAAATCAAAAGCTTAGAAGTAATATTTCAAATGTTTCCATCTCTATTAGTTTGTCAATTACATATATTGGTATATTAAGTCTAAAAAAGGAGATTACATTGTTGCTAAAATATTTTGTAGTAAACAAGAGTTTATCCAATATTATATTTTAATAACACAAGGTAAATTTTATAATACATAAATTTATAGAATTGTTAAGCCTTTTATGGTGAGATCATATTTATGATAATATTATACAACGGGAACCTAGGTGTAAGAACACTTATACTTTTTCATGCGTTAAAATATACACAGGAAGAGTAGTTTTACTGGATGGAATGATAATTTGACCAAAACTGCTTATGCTTATATATGACTCATATCATAAACGCTTAAAATCCACAGAAACCAGATTTACATGGTCGAAAACTCTATATAAAAAAAGATAATACTGTCAATTTATTCTGTATATTATCTTGGCCATATATTATTCTGTTAACAATAATTTTACAGTTTCACTTCAAGACTAAGTGTACTTGGTAACATTTGCCTTGTAAATATGTGTTTCTTGTAAACTAAATCCGGAGCCACATGTTCAAATCCTGCGCAACCACTTTTCGGGACACTAATATTTCTTTGATATAATTCAACGGTCTTATGTTAACCTAAAGCCTAAAGTGTTACAGTGTTCATTGATTTTATTAAATCTACTGCTTTTTATGATCTCTGTGTATATTGCTTGTTTTGTTTCTCCCTCATGGAAAGAGCCGCACGAGAGCTCAATTCTTTTGATACCGTAGGTATCTAGGATGAGTGAATTTTCCTCTTAGAGGGAGTGAGGGCTGTATGTAAAAATAAAAATAGAATATATTTCCCAAAAGATATTTTTAAGTAAGATTGATACATGACTGTGTATTTTTCCCGACTCTTTCCCGTAGTGATCAGTAGAACGAGTCACAACGAGCAGTAAGTTCCCATATCTTCCGTTCCGTACTGCTCATCAACTTCAGTCGCAGATCCATTTTGAATTATAAACTACCATGTTAAACGTTTTGATTTGACAAACTAGATTTGCGTCATGAACCTAGACTTTAAGCAATGTATTAGATTAAAATTAATTGTTTGAAATGTTTATAGAAAATGTGCCACTAAGTATTTTGTGTAAATTGAGATTATTGAAATATTTCAGAGTTTTATGTGAAAAATTTTATGGAAAATTGTAAATAGTGATATATAATAAAAATATTCAAATATAAACTTAATTTGTTTGCATTTTCCCAATAATAGAAGTAAAGCACAAAAATAGGCTATTGATTTTCCGAAAAAGGATGTGCATGCGATTTTGAGGCAATTGATTATAATATCTAACAAACTTTGCGACCGTATGTGATTATAAAGAAAAATGAAACTGTATTTGTGCAAAGTTAAAATTTTTTTAACTTGATGAGTATAGATAGAAATGAGTCACATTTTGTTACTCATGGGTTTTCGAGCCGCTAAATACGAATATAACCCCAGCAAGAGCCTCTGAAGTACATGGTGCCCGGTAAGAGTACTCAAGGATTTTCGAGTCGCTAAATACGAATATAAAACCGACAAGAGCCTCTGAAATACATGGTGCCCGGTAAAGGTATTATCAACGCCTTTCTTTAGAGTTTTGTGAAAATTCGATATATAATTAATCAAAACCTGTGAGTCGGGGGGTTTTTGAGGTAGCTGAATATGAATATGACACTGGCTAAAGTCTCCGGAGTACCTGGTGCCCGGTAAGGCTGTATCAACGCCTTCCTATATAACGACTTTTTATAAAACTCCAGAGGAAAGTGTAGATAACATCCTTAGCGTGCACCAGGTACTTCGGAGGCTGGGGTCAGTATGTGTGTGTCGTCTTGTATACGTTCGATTAGTTTATCTTCATAGAGGTCGTTGTTTTCTGGGGATGTCTAAATTTGACATTTAATCGTACCTTTGCTCGGATTACTCTGTGGTAGCTTCGTATCTAAAATTTGTTGAGTACTTTGATGTCTTTGATATTTCTTTTCTGTTCGTTACGTTAAAATCTATTTCTGTGACTTTTTATCGAAAAAATTTTGGACCGGGGATAATTTTTAATTAATAAATTTTTATAACAACAATTCATCATGGATAAATTTTCTTGGTGTAAGAAGTTGAGCAGTCTTTGCCCTCATTCATTTCTTTCGCCATATCCATACTTGCCCATTGCTACTTCTGCATCGTCTTGTTTCAACTTATTTTCGCATTTAAGTTGCTCATAATTATTGTGTGATATGCTGCGTAAATTATTCAATTTCTTCATCCGAGTGGATAGTCGTTGGAGTATGTCTGTATTACCTTAAGATTATATCTTGCATTTAGTTTGAAGATGAGTTATACAATCCTCGGGCTTATGCGTTAATTCTAACAGTTGTAGCTTGATATAATTTGTGTATAGGGGTTGCGCAGCAGCAACACTATTGCAACAAAAGAAAAGTTCTTTTCCAATGGCCCCATTCATTTGGTGTTGAGAAGATCTTAGATGCTTCTCCATTATATTGATTAAATAAAGCAAAACCTATATGATAAGCTTTTAATCTACATAAAATTGTACATAATCCAATAAAAAGAGTAGGAGAATAACTTGGCAGTGATACTGATTTATATGTCAAATACTGACAGGATAAAGTTGTGTACAATATTTTAAGTCTACAGACAATGCAATACCAAGGTTAATATCCAACGATGTAACATACACGAGTATATTACATCGTTGTTAATATCGCATCACTGTGTTACCAATAAAAAAAATATGGACCCTAGGAGTTCTTGACATCCCATTTTGAAATCATTTATTAAATTGGTAAAATAAGATACTGATTCCGCGAAAAACGTACATTTTTCTTTTTTTACTGCAAGACCACATTCTTGTAAAATCGCTAAAACTTTACACAAATTCCTAGTGTGTTCTTCCCTATTCCTTCCTGTAATTAGAATATCGTCTAAAAAAATAGATATACTTGGCATATTGAGAAATATTTGTTCCATAATACGTTGGACCTGATACAACTCTATACGGTAGCCGATTAAATGCAAATAATCCCTTATGAGTACTAATAACCGTATATTTACGAAAATCCGGATGAATCACAACTTGCTGATAAGCTTAACTCAGGTCAATTTTAGAAAACTCTTGACAACTCTGTAACTTAGCAAATAAATAATCGATCCGTGGTAACGGATATTTATCCACTTCGATAAAAGGATTGATAGTTATTTTGAAATCACCACAAATCCTAACACCTCCATCATTTTTTAAAATAGGACTATGGGTGTTCTCCATTCCGAAAATTCAACTGCAGATATAATGCCCTCCTGGACCATTTTATCTAATTCCATCTCTACCTTGTTTCTTAAAGAAAAAGGAACCACTCTTTGTTTAAAAAATTTAGGTGTGGCATCTGGTTTAATATTAAATTTTAACTGAAATTTATTAAATGTGCCCAATTTGTCAGAAACTGCAGTGGGAAAATCTTTCATTAACCACCCCATTATTTCATTATTTTTATCTGCTTCAATAAAATTTAATTCCCTGAAACCCATATTATAACACCTAATAAAATTTCTACCTAGCAATGCTGGAGTTTCTCGATGCATAACATAAAAATCCAAATTATTTGTTTGTTTTGAAAAAGTTACTGGTAAGTTAATTTTGCCTTTAGGATGAACCTTTCCTCCCGAAAAATTAACTAACGATACATTAACTTGAGATAATGGTTGTGTATTAAAATATTTGTTATATATACTAAAAGGTAAGACAGAGACCGCGGCACCCGAATCTAATTCAAATTTAAACATTTTACCTTTAATATTAAGTATTTTAGTTATTATAAGAAAATATTTGTATGGGAAAAAGATTTATGAAAAAATTTTATTTTTATTTATTTATGGAAAAAGATCATTGCAGATCTATTTCTAAGTAATAACTGTATTAATGTTTTCTGGGAAATGTCAATGTTTTACCCATATACGGAGTGTAAAAATAAAGTTGTTTTTTCGTCTTATTTTGCAACCCCCTGTGGAATTTATTAAAAGGAACACACTTACAGTGTTTGGACAATAGTGAGTGCTTATAATTTAATATAAACTTTATTTAATAGCAATAAAGTTCAAATTGACTCTACATTTAGTTAGAAAATATTTGTATGGGAAAAAGAAAAGAGCTGTTTTAGGATTTTCCCGGAAATTATTCGAATTTTTGTTCTCAACATTCGAAATGTTGTTTTCAACGAGAACATAAGTCGGGATTTTATAAGTCTCTCAATAATTTTGGATAGGACCGGTACTAAGGCAATAGATCTATAGTTGCAGACATTAGCTTTTTCACCATTCTCATAAAGAGGGATAATAATGGCTGTTATTACGATAAATTATAATTCATATTTAACTGTAAACATCTTTTTCTAACAAGTATTTTTTAGCAGGTAATACCCAAACGGGTCCCCTCTTATACCTGCGATTGGAACTCTCCAGAAAAAGGGTCGAATAAATTCGTTGGCGACCGAAGATCAAAGAAGCTTCGAGATAAACAAAATGAGGTATAAAACCGGTCTTCTTCCATGGTGTTCCGAGACAATTCAGGTCAACATCTGTGGGCTTCGAAGGGATTCTCGAACAACGGCTGTTTGATATATATATATATATAGCGGAACTTTAATTGTTGAAGGCAGTCTGAAAATATAATCGGGTCGAGTTTCGAATTGTAACGCGCGTATTGTAATAAATGTAAATAAATTATATAATTATAGTGTGAAATAAATTAGTTATATTGTACAAATAAAGACTTTAAATAAACTAAGTGTTAGAACATCTTTATAATAAATAAAGTTAATAAATTAGACTAATAAACTCAGTTCACTGTCTTTAGGCAATATACCTTTTTCAAAGGAATCGTTAATTAGTGAGACCAGGACTTTGCTAATAACTCTTGAGTAGTTGAAACTTTAAAACAACGGTAACCATTTCGTTTCAAAATATTCCTGATAGTCCTACCATTCATGTCAACTTCTTCAGCAATAGTTTTGCTTGAACAAGGATCACTAGTTTCAGCAACACTACAAACATCAATTACCCTATTTTGCCGAACTTCGTTGATTATTTTCTCTCGTGGTAGATCCATACATTTTCGACAGTTTTGTACACAACCAAACGATTCAAATTTATTAATAATACAAATAATATAATATTAATGCTAAAAAAATTAGGAATTTCAAAGTTACAACACTTTTGTGCGGAGAAAATAGTTAATCACTACACATTTAGTACAACACTTTTGCACAGAGAAAATTGTAAAAAGTGTAGACACATTTTCTGTTAGTTGTTGTCCTCTTCTCGTATATAAGATACGTATATATATTTTAAGATAACTGTTTTTCCTTTCATAAGAAAAAATACTTTTTGGTTGTAAATAATTAGACTTAATTTATGTGTTTTTAATCCAATCTAATAAATAAATGGTCAAACGACATCGCACACATTTTATAGAAAATATACTGTCACACAAAGGACATAAAACTTACATGAATAGATTGGTCTCGTAAATCTTTGTTTATTGTCTCGGCCGTTAATGGATTACGTAGACACGCTGTATAATAAAATTAAACACCACATATATAGATATTAAAATAACAAATATCTTACTTTTTTCGTGCCTTTCATTGCTTGGTATCGAAACCATTGCAATGTTCCGTGCAAAACTGTTGTAACTCTATTACATTAGAATTACATAGTTTTGCACGGAACTTATGTACAAAAACGTAAAACAGTTAAACTGTTGTTGTTGTAATATTTAGCCGGTTAAGCATTTGAAAGTTACTAAAGTTTTACAGGGGATAGATATGCATGTTTACAATCGAATTCCATGATTACTTCATTTTCATAAAATTTTGAGTTACTGCAGTCTTGCACTGAGGGTGCGACATGGTTAGAAACACTACTTTAATTTTAGCTTATGGCATTATAATGAGAAGCAAAGGTATTTGATTTGTTCGGTTAGTGATTTTCCTTAGGACTGTTGTCAAATCGGTAGATACTTTCGGCAAAAATCGGTAGTGTTGGGAATTTATCTTTATTGTACAGCCAGAAATTGACGGATTTGTAGTTTACTGTTTTTATTTGCGAAAAAACAACGCAAATTCCTACAATATATAAAATTAACAATATAAAAAACTAATTAATTCCCATTACTTACTGTTCTCTTGCTGTCTGCTAAATTATTTAAATTTTTCCTTAATCAGTGACAGTTTGTTTTCTGACGTTTTGATATTATATTTGACTAATTTACGGCCGGTTTCCGAAACGTTATTCAAATCTCCAATCATGTAATCAAGTATCAAATTTGATCAATTGTTAACAAGCATGGTACAATGAATACCATGGTTAACAAGCGACAGGTTTCCGAAACGAAAATTATGGTAAAATTACGTGATCACCGATTATAGATTATTTGACATACGATTTTACATGGAAACAGTAGAATCGATTGTAATCGTTTATTATTTCTGTACGAATTGTTCTTTATCTTGTTCTAAATTAAGAAAGTAATGTTGCTGTTTCACTTTACCATCATTCCTGTTTATGTGTAATCTGCATTCTGGAAATCAACAAACATAACCTAACTAACTAATAATTTTGTGTCGTTCGTTAATGTTTACCAATTTGTCATTTATCATCTTTAATTCTTAAAATGAACCTTTGTAACAATATTTTTGGGTTCTTTCTAAACAACAGCTTTTTATAAAACACCTTAGGTGTTGTACAACGTAACCAAAGATTTTATTTTATTTACTTACAACCATTGGTACATAACCAAAGATTATAAGATTAATCGTCCAAAAATCTCAGATTACCTGACAAGCTAGTATGAGATAGATAAAACGATAATTAGCGTTTCGGAAACCCAAAATACTTCTGACAGGCTGTTAATCATCGATTATTTGCTTGTTAGATTAGTTAATGTGTGTTATGTGATTGAAGTTTGATCGATGTTTCTGCAACTCAAAATGCATTTAATCGACTGTTAACAGTAGATTACCTAATTTTGATAATGATCAGCCTTTCGGAAACCGGCTGTAGTCTATAGAACAGTAGCAACGGGAAATTTTGGGTAATATGATAGAACTAAAAATTAACTAAATACATTGTATACAAATAATAAATATTCGTAACAGGTAGATTTCGATATATCATAATATACACGCTTTTAAATTTTAAATTATAAACAATGTGAAATAATTAATTAATAATGAAAACAAACAAAATTATTATTAATAAAACATTATTATCTGCACAAAAAATACAGAATTACGAATATTCCAAACGGAGTTTCAGGAAAAATCGGTAGACGAAACAACACTGACGGCGGCGGCGTACGCATAAAAAATACGCTGCTACAAATCGTGAAAGAGCAGCAATCCTGTGCAATAAACATATTAATTATAAAACATCGCGACGTTTTATTGAAATTTACATTGGTTAATTGTAAATCAGGGAATCTAAGTAATTGTATTAAAAACCTTATGCTCCGTTAAAAAATTTCCAAATGTGTATACCCTATTTACACCAATATAATAACATTTTTTTGTCGTTTGTATTAAAAACTATTCAGCTTCTATAGAAAACTTGTTAGTCATCAGTTGGTAGAATGATGTACTTTGCGCTTGTGAGCAACAAGGTGGCATTTCAATTTAAACGATCGCGAACATATATCACAGTTATAATTTCGTTCATCACTATGTGTTGCAAAATGAACAATGAGAGTCTTTTTATCCTTGAATCCTTTTAAGCAATGAAAACAATATTTTTTTTCTCTAATGCGATGAACTTTCATATGTACGGTTAAATTTCGCCTTAACGGAAAAGATTTTGAACAAATTGAACACTTAAAACCATTTTCGTCAGGATGAGACCTAACATGTCCTGTGTGAGATGATTTAAGTTTAAAAACCCTTGGACAATGTGGACATTTATACTCTTCTTCAATTTTATTGTGTGTTTTCAAATGTGCCTTAAGATGCACTTTTAATAAAAATGCTCGATTACAAATTGCACAATAAAAGTCCTTAACTCCTGAATGATGTTTTAAGTGAAGCTGAAGATTATACTTAAACATAAATGTCTTCGAACAAATGGAACATTTAAAATCCCTTTGGCCTAAGTGAATCTTTAAATGCCTCTTAAGCTGTGCCTTTGTTACAAACGAATTTGAACAAATTTTGCATTCGAACTTTCTAACAGAATGTATTTTTAAATGGCTAGTTAGGGAAGCTCTATATCTCAATAATTTAAAGCAAACGGGACACTTAAGATCTGTTTCTAAAGTGTGAGATTTTATATGTTCTGTCATAAAAAATCTATTGTTTGTTTCTTGTGAACATTCTGAACATTTATAATATACAAGTCCATTGTCGTGTTTATATATTGGTATAAGACTAGTTTTATATATTCTTTCTATTTCTGTCTTCTTCAAAACGTTACTTCGGTTTGTTTCAGTTTTATTTTTAACAGTATTAGGTTGTTTTGTTATTTTACTATACTTGCTATCTTCTTTCTGTATTTTGTTTTTATCAACTACTTTGTTTTTTCTTTTCACTGTACGATTCACCACATTATAATTAAAATCCTGTTGTGGAGGTCTGTCGACGTTGATTTCTTTTTTTCTTTTAATCGTAGTCACTGAAATTGTTTTCCTGTTTTTAATTTTGGTTGATAACTCATTGCGGCCCCTTTCCTCTTTTAATGAATCGTTTTTAAACTGTCCCACTTTTCTTTTTACCTAAAAACATATGATCGTATTAATATTCTTACAAAGAGCATCAAACAGTCATTTCAATTAATAATAAATCAATAGAAAACATAGTGTTTACAAAAGGAGACAAAGGTAACAATACTGTTGCTACATATGTATAAAATAGAATATAATAACAAAACAATAGAATTTTTAAATAATCAAAATATTGAAACGGTAAACAAGGATAAGACAGAAAAGTATCAAAAACTAATTAAACTAGCGTTAGAAAATTCAAAATCAATAGTAAGTTCAACAGAACAGAAATACCTCAATATCATGAACCCACTGCCTCCTATATTATACTCTTTTATTAAACTACACAAACCTGATCACCAAATAAAACCTGTAGTTTTATACAGGTCCGTCATATAAACTTTCAAAAAAAACTTTTTTTTTTATTATAATTATGTTTATTTACAATCTACATCATTACAGAGTATTAAGTAAATGTGTTACCGGTTTTGCGCGTGAAGGTGAGACATCCAATGATTTCTCACCTTATTCTATTTTGGTTTAGTTTTGAAGTAGGTCTTGGGGCCAGGTTCTATCTAGTCTTCTTGTGGCTGGACCATTGTTGAATAATTCCCTTACTAGTTCATTTTTATAGTGAATGGTACGTTCATTTTGAGACTCCGTGGCTCGACGGATTTCTTCTCTGATGAAAGGAATCTTTAAGTCGTAGTGCAGTGTTTGATTACTTACGTACCATGGTGCATCCACTATCGATCTTAGCACTTTACACTGAAATCTTTGGATAATATTCAGCGACGTTGGCTTTGCACAGCCCCATAGGTGTAGTCCGTAGAACCAGATAGGTTTGAGTACGGCTTTGTATAAAAGAATTTTGTTTTGGATGTTAAGTTTTGATTTACGTCCAAGAAGCCGATACATTTGCCGGAATTTTAAGTCGAGCTGCCATTTTTTGGTCTTAATATATTTCTTCCAAGTGAGACGTTGGTCACGATGGAGGCCAAGGTATCTAGCGTCTGTTACTGTTGGTATTCTTACATTTTCCATCCTTACAGATGGGCATATGTTGTGACGGTTGGTAAATGTTATTTGAGTTGATTTTGTTTTATTTACTTTTGTTCTCCATTTCATATACCAATCACTGAGTATGTTCAGATGATGTTGCAGGTTTTGTGAGGATTGAATCGGATCTTCATTTACGGCTAGTATTGCTACGTCGTCAGCAAAGGAAGCGACTGTAGTATTATTAGTCTCTGGTATATCGGCTGTGTAGAGTGAGAAAAGCAGCGGCCCTAGAACACTACCCTGCGGGACTCCGGAGTTGATAGGACAGATGTTGGATTGTTGGTCTTTGAATTTTAAAGAGAAATATCTATTTGATATGTAGGATTTAAGTAGGAGGTAATAGTTACTGGATAGTGCTATTTTTACTTTGTAAAGCAGACCTCTGTGCTAGACTTTGTCAAACGCTTGTGAGATGTCCAGAAATACAGCGTTGCAGTATATCTTTTCTTCAAGACCTTTTGATATTTCATTTATGATTCGATGAACTTGTTGGGTAGTGGAGTGATTTTCCCGAAAACCAAACTGATGCTTTGGAAGTAATGTTAGGAATTCATAATCTGCGTATATACTTTGTAGCAGCAATCTTTCAAAAACTTTGCTTACGGTTGGGAGTAGACTGATGGGTCGACAAGATGTTACTTCATTGGGCTCTTTTCCTGGCTTGAGGATCATAATGACTTCAGCAAATTTCCATATTTTTGGAAAGTATGATAAGCTTAGCATACGGTTAAATATAACTGTTAGCAAAGTAATGGTCTTGCGAGGAAGTTGTTTTAGTACTTGTGCCGAGATTAAATCATAACCTGGGGCCTTTCGTGAGTTGAGTTTGTTTATTTCTTTCCTGACTTCTATAGGAGTAAAACTTTTAATTGGGAGGGATATTTGACATGCTGCGCTAATTAGTTCTTCCACTTCTTCATCAGGGTCTGCTGGCCCTGTTTGAAATACGTTTGTAAGAGCAAAGACGTCTGCTTTTTCTTTGTTGGAACAGGCCCATTCGCCATTTGGTTTACGTATGGGAGGAATAGTTGTGTTGTAAGGTTTGTAATGCAATGTTTGAAGGTTTCATTGTTTGCGGCTTTGATGGCTACTCCAAGTTGCCTACGTAGTCTATTAAATATATGTAGATCAATGTTGTTTCTAGATCTTTGAAAGGTTTAGAGTGGCCACTCCATTCTTGTAATGCCATGAGCTTCTATAAACTCGTTGACAATTCTCGCACGGTGAGGGCGAGCATTATCATCAATCAGAACAAATTGTTCGCCTATTGCACCAAAAAATGGAACAACTATTGGTACTATGACTCTGTCTCGATATCGTGTAGCAGTCATACGGCCGGTTTCCGAAACGTTATTCAAATCTCCAATCATGTAATCAAGTATCAAATTTGATCAATTGTTAACAAGCGACAAGTTTCCGAAACGAAAATTATGGTAAAATTACGTGATCACCGATTATAGATTATTTGACATACGATTTTACATGGAAACAGTAGAATCGATTGTAATCGTTTATTATTTCTGTACGAATTGTTCTTTATCTTGCTCTAAATTAAGAAAGTAATGTTGCTGTTTCACTTTACCATCATTCCTGTTTATGTGTAATCTGCATTCTGAAAATCAACAAACAAACATAACCTAACTAACTAATAATTTTGTGTCGTTCGTTAATGTTTACCAATTTGTCATTTATCATCTCTAATTCTTAAAATGAACTTTTGTAACATTATTTTTGGGTTCTTTCTAAACAACAGCTTTTTATAAAACACCTTAGGTTTATGTATCTTACAACGTAACCAAAGATTTTATTTTATTTACTTACAACCATTGGTACATAACCAAAGATTATAAGATTAATCGTCCAAAAATCTCAGATTACCTGACAAGCTAGTATGACAGAAGTTTGACATAGATAAAACGATAATTAGCGTTTCGGAAACCCAAAATACTTCTGACAGGCTGTTAATCATCGATTATTTGCTTGTTAGATTAGTTAATGTGTGTTATGTGATTGAAGTTTGATCGATGTTTCTGCAACTCAAAATGCATTTAATCGACTGTTAACAGTAGATTACCTAATTTTAATAATGATCAGCCTTTCGGAAACCGGCTGATTGTCTCATTAAATAAGACGACTAAGTCCGTGCGACCGTCAAAACATATGCCTCCCCACACGCAAACGGATTCACCTCCAAAAAGAGTGGTTGGGACTCTCAGATTTTCATTGTAACGCTGTCCTCTTTCCCTCCACACCAATATTCGGCCATCATTCGTATACAAACGAAATCTGGACTCGTCAGTAAAGAGACATTTCCTCCAATTTTCCAAGATTATGTGTTGTAGCAACATCCGTTCCATGTGGGACAATATTTTCAAAGGCTGGATAATTTTTCAGCGAGAAATGAAGTCAACTTAAACCTTAAAAAGCCTCTCAAGTTTTATTTTATTATATGTTATTTTCTATTTTACTTTTTTTGTTTTTCATCGTTGAGTATTGTTATTTATTTATATAAATTATTGGATATCACGTTTATTTTTATCACCTAAATATATATTTTTTAACATTTAAATTTGTACAGATTCATAAGAAATATTCGAGAAACCAGAGTTTATTATGTTTTTGGTTTTAGGCTCTTAGTCTAACTCAGAAATAATTATAAATTTATATGGATGCTGCGTTCAAATATAAATATTTATTGTCATTGTGCAAATTTTAATTTTGCGATATTTTATGATTTTAACTACCTAATAACTATTATCAACACAAGCGAAAGCAATCGCTTGGGCCCGATAGAATATACCAATACTCCCGGTATGTAGCTAAATCGCTGCCTTGCACGCAATGCTTAATTCAATATGTAGTATTTTAATTTTTCAATCATTCAAACGAACGCAAACGCAATCATTCAGCCGCATGGCATATATCGGTCTTCGTCGCAAGTAAGGAACGACCGAGGTCCGAAAGTAATGAGAGTATTGGTGCTGTGCTGTGGTATTGGTTGTGGGATTTGATTTTGGTTCCATTTCGATCGGCCCCGTCGGCGGTCGATCAATAGTATTTTGTCACCGAGCGAGTGGATCGTTTGAACTAGCGGGATTCGGTCGTTCAATACTTTGAAGTGATTGAATCAAAACGAACGAATCAATCGCGATTGATACAACACTAGTTATAACTCTATATTTGTCCCTCTCTCATCCAGCTTATGCCTAGCAGCTTTCGATACACTAAAATTTTTAAAGCTTAAAGTTTATTTAATAGAGCGTCCAACAATCAACTCGATACAGTTAAGTCGAGAAGATGTAACATTTGACGAGTCTTATGTTCAGGATATTATTAACACGCATCCACATAATACTTTTTTCATTCAGAAGAACACTGCTCTGGCCTTTTCAATACGGATTTTCATCTCTTTGCTCATATACCAATTATTACTTATATTTGAACCGAAATTAGTGATGTTCTTGGTTTTTTCTATTTCAAAACTACATGCTGTGATTATGTAGTCATTCGCCAGTGTTTTGCTGACTACCACATTTATTATTTCTTAGTACAGTAGACTCCCTCTATAACGAGAACTGAAATGACAGACTAATTACCTCGTTATAAGCCGATCTCGTTATATCAGACAATCATAATACTGTGCATACATATGAATCTGTAGTTTTCTAAACCATTAACTTCCTATAGTGAAGCCATTCGGAGCAATATAAGATGCTAATAAATATGGTTTGAATGGCGTTTTTGAAAAAAAAGTTATTTACTTTTATTGTCAATGAAATATATTAAAACATAAAAGAGTTGTTTACTTTTATTATTAATGATATACGTTAAATCAAAAAAGCTGTACTTATATTTTTTTCCAACTACATAATGTATAAATCGTATTTTCAAGGATAACATAAACTATTGCTTCTGCAATTTTAAGAACTCTGTTATTTTTAATTGCTTTAAATGGTCCAGTATCATTCTATCATATATTTTCTAAAGATGTGAAACAGTTGAATTTATTCATTGTAAAGAAGTTTATTGCGGGCTGCAGTTAAGTTTATTGAGGGGCTGTTTGAAAAGGTATTTATTTATAGCCACGACCGGACTAAAAACGTAAAAAACACGTTTTTGGATCTTATTTTTTCTCGCTATAACCAAGTTTGCCTAGCTATAGACGGTTATAGTTCAATAGAAATTTCACGGGACATCTAATGTATCTCGTTATAAGCGAAACCTCGTAATAACCGTGTTCGTTATAGAGGGAGTATACTGTATATTTACTTATTTCTTTCTATATTAGTCATGATGTTTAATCATTCGTGATTAATGTGGATAATTAAACTGTGTAGTTAGTTATTGTAATTAAAATACGGACTATATAATAATATAGGAAGAAAGTTTAAAAAAAGGTTACTTAAATTTAATACTTTTCTTCTGCTCTATTCCTTAAAGAATATTTGCCTCTTAATCATAATGTTTATAAAAACATCTCATCTTATTAACTGATATTTTTTGCAAAAGTAGCTCAATTATTTATTGATTAGTTCATTTGTTCAAACCTTTGCTCAACCCCAAAATAGTTTAAATTTAAATAGTTTTACCTTCTTAGGAGATTTCTTTATTCTTTTCACTCGATGGATTAAATAATGGTCTTCCAGCTGACCAAATGTCTTAATGAAAATTCCACATAAATGACAAATGGGTGTTGATTTTGCATTATGTAATTTTAGATGTCGTCTTTTTTGGACAATGGAGTTGAAACCTAAAGAGACAGAAAAACAGTTCTTAACCTTGAATTAAATTATAGTATTGTAGCTTAGTATGGATGAATGACTGTTCCAGAGTCCTACTAATTAATACATGTATATTTCTGTAGAAGTTATTTTCAGAAATAAGAAATGTGATTCAGATTTGTGACATAAATATGGTTAGTATAGATGGCACAATATATTTTATGTGAAAGGATTTGAGATAGTCATGTTGTGGCACATCTGACAAAGTGAAACGAATAATTGTACAAAAAGTAGTATTTCACCAAATAAAATTAGGTTTGTCAACGAAATTTGCTGCAAAACATATTTAAAAAACATTAATATAAAAATTTTTTGGTCTGATAAATGTTTCTACTACCCTTTTGAATTCTTTTAAAACATTATTTCAACAAAAAAAATTATAATAAATTATAATAGCAACTAATAGAAAAGTACAAATAATCCTTAACGTCATGAATGCCAACTTCATGAGAAAGTTAGTTTATAATTTTATTTTTTTTTTGACAATTATATTGCCAACATGAAAATTTTGTTAAATTTTTTTTACTTATATGTAATAAGACAAAAGAAGATTTATTTATTATTCCCAGATACCCGAAAAAATGTAACACATATATGAGTCCGCTAGATGCAAAACTTTGTATTTGCAAAAATTGTAAAAATTGAGTTTTAGCTGACAGTTATTTGTCACATGTTATAGCTATCTGCTGATGTAGAAATTCAGCAGCAAAGTAAGGTATTTACTAAGAAAAAGGCATTAGAAATCTTGAATCAGACGCAAAACTCTGTATTTGTCAGCCTATGCCAGTTGCATAACTGTGTAATTGCAATTGGCCAATCGCTTACGTTTGAGTCACATGACACGTCTCATGTGCACATGTCAATTATTCCATCATTCGCCATTACCGGTTTCACTGTTTGTTATTTGAGTACTAAAAACACCAAGTTTATTGCAAATAATTAACATTATGGATCTTCATGTGCATATTAGACCTTGTGAAAAAGGAAAAGGGAGAAAACGAGTTGTACAAACAGAAAAATGGAAACGAAATGTAATGAAACTTAAGAGGTAAGAGGTGTCTACAATTAACTAGATAGGTTTGGGACTTATTGTCAATATTTTTAGGCATAAACCTAAGGATTTACCCGGTTTTCCCACCTGTAACCATACAAAGAAAGTGTATTGTTGTATAGATTTAAAGATGCGAGACATTCAGCGTTTCCATAATAATCTGTATTCAACAACTGACAAAATAAAACAAGATATTTTTTTGCTGAAATTTTGTGAAGGTCAAAAGCCCAAGAGATCAGGTACAAACCTACATGGAATTTCAATTAAATATTTTGTTCCTACAGTAGAGGGTGGACTTTTAAGAGTATGCAAGACAGCATTTCTTGGAATAACTCATTTAAGTTCTGAAAGAATAGAGCGTGTTGTAAGAACGTTTGTTATCCGGGGTGAAATACCAAAAGAGAGAAGAGGGGGAGATACAACAAAAGGTAGATTTGATCCAATAAAATTATCTATCCAAACATTTATGGGGCGTTAGAACGGTGCAGAGAGTCATTATAATAGAGGACGATCGACTAGATTGTATTTACCATGTGATCTGAATTTTACAAAGCTTTACAGAATGTATTGTCAACGTCATCCACATCATTCCGTAAAGTTATCATATTTCCGAACATACGTTAATGAACACTACAACATATCATTCGGCACTCCCTTAGTAGATGCTTGTTCTGCGTGTCTCAGAGCGAAGGAAATTTTGAGAAAAGAAAATTCAGAAGAAGAAAAGTTAAAGGTTATAACAGAGCAGAGAGTTCATACGTTAAGAGCTAAAGCCTTTTATTCTTTGTTAAAAAATGAATCAAATCATAACATACAAATATTTTCTTTTGATTGTCAAAAAAATCTTTCTTTGCCAAAGCTTCCCGACCAGGCGGCTTATTTCTCACAGCAAATAATTTTTTATAATTTCACCATCGTGGCTGGAAATTCGAAATCCCATCTTTCTTCTGCAAATGTGACGTCATATGTGTGGCTGGAGTTTGAACATCCAAAAGATTCAAATGCTGTTGCCTCTGCTGTACATGATACTCTCATAAAATTCAACTTTAAAAATCAAATCGAAAAAGTTCACCTACTTGCAGATGGATGTGGTGGACAGAACAAAAATAGCACGATGATGTCTATGATAATCTACTGGTTGGTTTATGAAGCACCTGGTCACATCAAGGAAGTGGAATTTACGTTTCCTGTTGTTGGTCATTCCTTTTTGCCACCAGATAGGATTTTTGGTATGATAGAAAGGGAGATAAAAAAGAAGAACGTTGTAATAAACAGAAAAGAATATGAAGACATAATTGGAAAACACTCAAAGATGCTGAGACTTGGTAAAGACTGGCAGATATCAGACTGGAGAAAGACAAGTGACGTTGTTGTTAAAAAACCTTCCCAGTGGCATTTTAAATGTAAAGCAACGAAACGATTTATATTTTCTAAGGACAAAGATTATATGGCTACGGTAAGGGGGGAAATATTTTATCGTTCTGACATAGGGTTCAGCAAGTCTATAATACGAAAAGGGAAAAAGATTTCTTTATTGAAACCAAAGTTACAACAGATTGGATGTTCATTGAAAGGAGATAAATCGTCCATAGGCACTCTCCTTAGAAACCATTTTGGTGAAAATTGGAGAGACCAGCCGGATCTCAAATTTTATAAAATTATAGATACTGGCGTACAAGCAAATAATAACGAGAGTGCTGCAGAAAATGATCATATTGATGATGAGGACCCAGAGTAACTTAGAGTTTAGGAATTAATATAAATATATACATATTATAATTTGTAATACCTTTGGTACTTTGGATAAAAATAAACTTCACTAAAAGTTTACTTCCACATGCTTTCTTCCTTATTTCTAACACACTAGGTTTAGAAAACAGACTAATATAACAACCACTAATATCGTTAATGGTTGACTATTATCATGTATTTGCAAATGTTAGTTGCATAAATCTGTATTTACATAGTTCACTTGCAAAACTCGGTATTTTCAAATTTTTCTTCCTTTTCTAGCAAACCCAATAACTTTTCTAAGAAAAAAATCATTATATTTTACCTAATAAAGCATTTATCTATCACAAAAAAGTGCCATTTATTATGTCTAAGGTTTTTTGCAAAATTTATCAGTTTTTTGCAAATAACTCAGTTTGACTTATACAGTAAATACAAAGTTTTGCATCTAGCGGACTCATATGGAAAATAAAATAAAAATGTGATGTTTTGATGTTTTTATGAATGAATTATAAAGAAATAATATATTTATAAATTTTACTTAGACTTTGAGTTTCTGATCTTTTGTTTAAATTATTAACACTCTTGCTAATATACACCATTTCTAAAAAGGTCTTTTTATAGCTACATAAAAAATATAACTTTGATATATCACTCTTTTTTGGAACACCCTGGACAATTCACACTATTTTTATGTTATATTTAATAATTATATAATTTTTTTCTATCATGAACTTGAAATGTGAAGTGCCTGAATCTTGAAGCACTCCTAAATTAGTAGATTTATATAATTACAAGAATACACCTTTATAGACTTTATCATTTAATTAACAATCTAAAAGAAACACAGACTCCATTGAGAAAAGATGTGCTCTTATTATTTTTCCTTAGCTACTGATCATTGAAAGAATCTGGTCAAAAATAATGTCTTATCCTAACATTATTACATGGTGATCTCACCAAACCATGTAAAGTTATTACATCCACAACTAAGTTATTACAGTGTACAGTACAGTTAAGTAGAAATGAATTATGAGATAAGAAAATAGGGAGAAGTTAAGTTCAAAAAAAGTTAAGTAAGTTAAAGAGTAACATAAAAATCAGGAAGAACTACTTAATATGCAGTTAAAAAATTCATAAGAAATTAAGAAAAAAAAAAGGAAACAAAGTGGTTTGGTGGTGGTTTAAAGTGGAAAAGTGTACTATGTAATATGCCAGACATTATTGTTCTTATGGTACCATGTTCTATTGAAGGTTGGCAACAATCTCTGCAAAGTAATGTTTATCTTGTGCAACTCAAAACAGTGAAAGTAAGTCAAAAATAATTGAATAACTTATCAGTAAGATAGTTTCGAAACAAATTCAGATTTCTGCTTTTTGTTTCATTTTCATTTTGAATCACTTATATTTTTAAACCAGGAATGTTTACATCCTCCCAGTCCTCTCTTACCTTTTAATTTTCCTTTGATTATTACTTTCAAAAACTTTGCTCCACTGCTCCTTATGATATGGCCAAGATAAGCAGTGTTTCTCTTTTTAATGTTAGAAATCAACTCTGACTTTATTAAGCCTTTAAAAGAACCTTATCAAGCATATCTTATATTTACTTATAGTTGATGATGGTATATTTTATCCAGTATATTAAGATTTTTAAAAAATATTAGGGTTTTATTAACATTTTAAAGAATACTAGAATTTGCTTTGATAACAAACTACATATCAATGGTTAAATGTCGAAACATCATAAGTCAAAATTTACAACTTTTTAGGAGAGCACAAAAACTTTGATACTTAGTGCATATTTTTTCTTTCTTAGTATTTATTGAATTATTACTTAAAAAAAACATGTAAAAGCATATTTTTCATGATTGGGATGTTGCCAGAACATTCGGAACAATATTTTCAACCCAAATCCTCATAAATCTAAAAATCGTCAATTTTTGACTCATGAGGTTTCGATATTTAACTGTCTATATATAAATAGTGAAATGTTTTATATACTTCAATTTGCCAATAAAATATTACAACCTAGAATATCACTGTATTTGATAAACACCTAATAGGATAAAGAATTTTTTAATATACATACCTATTTCACATATATTACATTCCAGTTTAGATCTTATCCGTTTATTTCCATAGTGCTTACGATTTGTACTAACTTTCAATTGCTCTACTACTGCCTCTTGACCCTCATTTTTTATGTCTTCTCCCTTAATAGACACATCTTGTATCACAGTATCTTCTATTTTGACAATTTCTTCCACAATTGTAAATTCTCTCTTTAATTCTTGACTAGGAGCGATATCATTTTCGTATAATGGTAGAGGATCAAAGCACGTCGTCGATTCATCAGCAAATTCATAATTAAAATTTAGCTCTACCTCAAACTCATTTAAATGTTCTGGGGCCGTACTGGTCATTTTAATATTCACTGTTATATGATGAGAATATATAATACAAATACAAGAATACAAATATATTAATTTTTATCTATAATTTAAACTATATAAGTAAAATTACATTGTGATAAGTCTGATAACTATTAACTAATAAGTTATGTTAGATTTTTATCATGAATTTTTATGTATGTTTCAACTTTCAAATTCAAGCTTTTAGGTTAGGTTGTGTCTTCTTCTTTTTTGGACTAAGTCCTTGATATTTCACCTTTCACCCACCCAAATGAATTTGGGGGAAACACTTGTTTTGCTTCAGAATCAGAAATTAGTGTCTCCACTCATAATATACTTTGTTTGATTCTTTTAAAATAATCTACAGGTATAGTTTTTTTTATTTATTTACTTATGCCTCAAGCTTAAAGGGTCATTGGACAATTTATTTAGTATATTTATGGAATATAAGTATAACGGCAAATTTTTCATATCAGTTCTGTCACTTGATATTGGCGATGTCAAACGAAAGAGGCGGCACGGTGCGGTAAAAATTTGAACTAGTGCACGTAGGATAACAAAACATTTTGTATTTATTTATACACACATGACATAGTTATAAACATTTTAAATATTATTAAATAAAGCACAATAAGGTAACAAAATGTTAAAAAGTATTGTTCTGCACCGCAATGCAGAAATTATCGATCGGAAAGAATAAGTATGCACTTTTTTCCTCGTGACAAAAATCTACAAGATCGTACATGACATTCCTTCGTTTTTTTTTTTCATAAGTACATTCTTTTATTTTATTTTGAAGTGTCACAATTTTAGTTTCTTAATTTGTTGTAATTAATGTAACTACCTAGTCTTAAATGTATTAATATTTGTTTTACCAATGTTCATATTAAAGTTAAGTTCTCCTATTGTACAGAAGTGATCAGTAGTAAAATGTAAATATAATATTGTATAATTTAGTTACTATTAGGACATTTACAATATGTAAATATATTAAATGTCATAATAGTAACTAAAGACAAACTGCTAAGTAAGACTTTAGATTAGAAAAAGTTAGTTAGTTTAGGTTAGAAATAAATTACTTATTATTCGATCAGTAAACAAATCGTAATATTGCTTGTTTTTTATGGTAATCAAACATAAAAAAATTGTACCATTTTGGAATAATAGTGATATAAAAACAACCAAGTGTTTTATTTATATATATTTAGGAAATAATATATCTTATTATATTTGCCACACAACAAAACGTGGCCAGCCTTTAACAAGGCCTCTCCTTCTTTTAAAGGTCTTTTTGTGTCTCCTATATATTTCAAAGTATCGAGCAGACTAACTTCAATTTCTTTATTTGCCATTGCATTAACAAAAAATAATAAATACAGATAATTTTTACACACAACAATGATTCACCTACAAAGATTATGGAAGCTCTGTTTTGTTTTCCTACGTGCGTGATCAGCTGATCATCTGTCAAAGCGCCCCCTATAGTTCGTTGACATCGCCAATCGCTTGTAAGGTAACTTATATTGATGTCTCTCCATGTCTCCATGCAATATAAAGAACACTCCGGTAGTGTATGGCGAACACAGAGACCAATATCACATACGTAGCTCTGTGGTTTTAATTCAGTCTTGTCTTCACTATCCAGTAGATGTTTGTGGGTGATGGCGGTGTGGCCTTTTCTCAGACCAGATATAATGGTTTGATATAAACGCTTATTTGAGGTTGATTTCCAAGGTAATATCAAATGTTTTTTACTTTTCCCAGTTGTAGTTTGGATATTGATTGATTCCACTTGATCTGCCAAGCTTTGATTACTAAGTTCTTGAATATAGGTTGTATATCAAAATGTGGAATTCTGGTTTCTTCAGCTTCCGGACTCGCTTCAGTTGGCTGTTTTTTACCTGGAAAAATATCCTTGAATGAAGTTATTAAATTAAAGAGTTGTGTACCGCCTATATCTTTTGCAATATTTTCTTCCTCCCGTACCTGTAACTTAATATTTTAAGTCCATGCAGGCTTTCATAAGGTTATCGTTAGAGATGTTGTGAAACTCACACAGAAAGCAGAATATTGAATAGTACTCAGATAATTAGGTAAATCTTTTATTTACCGAGGAGATGACATTTTCAAGAATTGCAAAATAGAAAGCAGTCTTGACGGACAGGATTTGAAACTGGTTCATCACGGCCCTCGTAATCAAATAAACAACCCTTTTTACCTAGCTTCGAGATAGGAAATTCAGGATCAATATCTAATCTTTAGCAATTATGTTGCTGAATCTAAAAATATTTTAAAATTATCATCAGATCTTTGGAATTCCAAATATTTTTTAAGATTATCTAAGTCAAAAATTTAAATGTTTTTAGACTTTTAATTATTGAATTAGGACAAATTTTTGTTTTCGTGTCTCTGGTGGGATCTTCAATTAAGACATTTAATGCAATAATTGTGTTCTTTAGGTCTTGTTTTAGAGGTCTAATATAGCATTCATAGGTCTTTTTACCTTGTTTCATTTAAAGTTTTTAAGGTTAGACTTTTCACATGCTCTTTTTGTAAATCCCATAGATACGAGGAAGTAGAATAGTAATTATAAACCTCTTGTAAAGTATCAAAAAAATCAGAAATATAACTACTAGACCTGGCAGCATCATTAACGATCAGATATAATGTATGACCGCATAGGGCACATATAATACTCTAGGATTGATATCAAGAATCCTTTTTTGAAGCCCTATATATTTACATTTCATGTTCGATCTATTATCATAGCCCTGACCCCATATATCTTTAACTTCGAGCTGCAGACTAGATAATAGCTTATTGATGGCTGAATAACATTTCATTCATTTATAAATAAATTTAATCACGAGTTTTTATTTAAATAAGATCAGGAGAGAAATGAATAAAATAAAGATTTATCCTTACCATAAATAATATACATATTATAATTCTGTTGATTAAAAAAATCAAGTAAAATATTTTTTGACTGACTTTTTTCTTAAATTATGCTATCGAAAAAATGGGGCTCAGGTATTGTGATTTTTCGGTAGCATATAAGTAGTTTTATTTTGAGAAACGTGAAAATTTTGATTTTTAATTGATTTATTAAAAAATTAGATAAAAATAAAATTTCCTGTGCATATAGATCAATTTTAAATGGTGTCGCTTTTTAATGCAATATTATAACCATTGTCTGAGGGAGAATATGTTTAAAATAATGTAACTGCAAAATTTTACATCCATTTCTGCATTGGCAGAATGCTTCATGAATGAGCTCAGGTACTAAAGAATGCTCCAACAATGATGTTGTTGGTGATGTTCCAACTTGGCATAAATACATGAAAAACAAAGCTACTTTTTAAATTATTACCAAGTAACAGAACAAAAAAGTATTTGATTTGAATTTTGATAATGATTTCTCTTCTCCTCATTCTTCTGAATTTAAGCTAAAATTGTGAAAGATAATACATAATAATAATATTCTTATATTATTACTATTATTATTTACTATCTTTAATAAGAAAAAAATCTTATTTTCCAAGTTTATTGACCACAGTCTCATATTATTATTTGTTCATAGACAATAAAATCATAAATAATGATTACACTTATTTGGTTTTCAACACACAGCTATATACAATATCAAGTTTTAAGCCCCTTAAATTCTCTACCTAATAAATAGATTTCTGTTGAATCTGACCTACTGGCATTTGGTTTGACTACTTTAACTTTATTATAAAATTGGGCAATATCATTTTCTAGTTGTTTTGTCTCACCACATTGCCACAATTTAACTAAAAATGATGCATTTTTAACAGATATCTCTAGAGCAAATCGTAACACGCTATAACACAATTTTAACATATTTTCATTGTCCATATATCTTATACCAGTAGCACTAGGCGCCATATCTGACACAACTGCATCCACTGTTCTCTTATTTAAAAATTCTAAAATTTTCTTCTGTGTTTCTATACTTGTAAAATCCATATTGCCAAAAATATGCACACCCTAAAACAATATAAAATATTTAGTAAACAAATCAGTATTATGAATTAGGTACTTATATGGCTTCAAAAACTAAGAAAAAATTTTTTATTCAATTCATTTATTTTTTAGAACATTTATTTTTAAATGAAAATATTTCTACAAATTTGCAAG
Organism: Diabrotica undecimpunctata; assembly: GCF_040954645.1. Taxonomy (NCBI): domain Eukaryota; kingdom Metazoa; phylum Arthropoda; class Insecta; order Coleoptera; family Chrysomelidae; genus Diabrotica; species Diabrotica undecimpunctata. The sequence continues at coordinate 125,582,349 of NC_092809.1, read as the reverse complement.
CGAAAGGGCATTTTACTGCTCATATTATAAATGCACTTTGGCTATACATATGCTCTTATGTTTCTATTAGTTATATCAAAATCTGTCTAAAAATGGTGTTTGACAAGATAATGCAACAACAAATGAGTATATCTGGTTTACTAATACTTACATCTATAGGATAAATATTTTGTTTATCAATGGCAATTACTATACCAGTTGGTAAGTCCTTGTTACTTTCATTTGAGTTAACTGTATGTGCTAAAACTTGAGACCAAGAACCTGGAGCTGCACCGACATCAAGAACCACATGTCCAGGTTTTAAGATATCATACTTATCATTTATTTCTAGTAATTTAAAGGCGCTACGACATCTATAATTCATTAGTTTAGCTTTTTCCACATATGGATCTGATAGTTGTCTGGAGAGCCACTGTTGTGAACTTGTATTTTTTGTCCTAGATTTAAGAGCATTGGTAGTTACTTTCCGTTGTAGGCAACTACATAGAGAAAATTTTCTAAGGAATGTAGTGATATTCATACCTAAAATGTATTTTAGGTATGATTGTTTAATGTTGATTGTATAAAAGGTTGACTTGCCTTTAAATTAGGTTAAAGGTGTAAAAATAAAAAATAAAGACAAAAATCACGTTTGATTGCTTGGATTATCCCTGCTCGTCATAAATCACCCTGTTAACATTAAAATTAAATAAATTTGGGAATATTTGTCAATAATAAAAATATAAAAAATTTAAAAGTTGTTTGTTATTGAGGTTGAGGTTACGTTACAGTCTTCTTCATTTTTATCTCACACTGTTCACTGTTCAAACCTTCACCAATACAATATTTTGATAACCAATCAATAATTTTTTGTGTGTAATTATTAAATATTAAGTATTTTTAATTATCTCAAAATTACAGTGCTACTTCTATTTATATACACAAACACAAAATATTTGGTTATTTTACACAGAATAAGAAACAATTTTATTGTTTCAGAATCAATTCTGTGTTTCACAGAAAATGACATTGGCAGAAACTATGACATTGACAATTACATTATAAAATTTTAACTTCGAAGTTTCTAAAAAATAGTTATAATCACGTTTTATTTAATAAAATATTTTAATTAGCAAAACCAAAAATGAAGATTACCATCAAATGTTTAAATGGAGGAAGTACTTTAGTAGATGTGAGTGAAACTAGTACTGTGGCAGAACTGAAAAAAACAGTGGAGAAAGATCTAAAGATTCCAGTGTTTCAACAAACAATAATTTTGCATGGTAAATGCTTGCAAGATGATAAATGTTTAAGTGAATATCCTAAAATAAAAGAAGGAACCAAACTTTATGTTGCAATAAAGAAACCAGAATCATTCAGCACTATTTTACATACCTTCTTAAAAAAATACTATTCAGATGAACAGTGCAAAGTTATAGTAGATGAATTTATGAGAAATTTTCATTCCAAGGTTGAGAGCTTGAGTTTAGACGACTTGGAAAGGATAGCAAAATCAGAACTTGACAATTTGGAGACATAGACTTGATTTGACTGTATTAATCCTATTTATATATCTTATATACCCTATTGTGGAAGAAAGAACAATATTGACTTTTAGGTTTTAAATCTAGTGAACAAAATGGTATGGTGACTTTGGAAACAAAGATATTACATTTGTCCAACTAAAAACCTGTTTAATTAGAACTAATCATCAGGGGTCTAATATCAAACAGGATAAAATCCTATTTTGAGATATTAATAAATAAAATACATATTTTACTGCAACAATACTCTATATATTCATTGTGTATATAATTTCATGATCACTATACAGAATTTAGGTTTTCTCACAGATTTTTAAATGGTGAATCATCTATAATGAGCTTATATTTTCTGGCATAAGTTTGATCTGTTTGCTAGTAATTCCATAAAACTTATTAAAAGGCTGGTATTTTTAAATTTATAACAAATTCTTTTGATCTTTTAGATTATTTTATAAACTGATAATGTAATAGGCAGATGTTATTTACTTCAGTTTGGTAAAAAGATGAGAAATGGTCATATATGTGGTTTGCTATGTTTGATATTAGACAGCTTATGTACTGATTTATAGTTTTAGATATTTTTTCTTAAAATGTGATGGTAATAAATTATCATTTATTGTCAAATACAATGTATTTTGATATTTGCTTTTTATATTAACCATATCATTATTACCTTCCATTATTATTTGATACAATTTGCAAAAATTGATTTAAATGTTGTATTTCATCTAAGATACAGAAGGTTGATTATAACTGATGTATGCCTAAATGTAATTTTCATAAGTTGTTCTCCCTTCTGGAAGTTACAACTGTAATTTTGATTATTTTCTCAATTATCTGTAAATTTGTGACAAAAAGTTTATCCTTTATCATTCAGTTGATGTAAATTGTATGTTTGACAGCAAATTGTATGTTTGACAGCAAATTGTATTTCACCTGATAATAGATTACCATTAAAGATCATTACTAAAGTTAAACGAAATCAACATTTTATTGATATGCAATAACAAAAATGTTTGTAAAGCAAAACTGCCATCACTTAACACAAAAGTGTTAAAATTTGTTGTGAAGCTGATTTTCATTTTACTTATTGGGGACAAAGAGTAATGTTTGAATAAAATGTATTTTTATGTTAAATGTATTGGGTTTTATTTAATATTATTTGTAAAAACCCCAGACATTACACTTTAAATCTTTGATTCTGGTGCCACCACATTTTGCTGTGTGTTATTTGTTATGCAGCTTCACTGTATTTGACCAAATATTTGTTATTCAGCATGCAAATATGCTGCTCCACACAAACCTGCCAAATATTTGTATCATGCGTGTTTGGAAGAACTAAAATGGATGTGGACATATCAACAGTCGCTGTAACTTATATTTATTTAAATGGGTCGCTGCACTCCATTTCACAGTGGGTACACCACAAATCAAAGTGTAATAGGTACTAATAGTTGTATATAAACACACAAATTTGCTGAATCATTGGTTCTGCATGTTATATATGAGATTAGTTACTGCCAATTTCACATTTACAGGTGTTTTTAATGGCATTTTGCTTTAAATAGAAACTCTTAAAGTGTTTCCCAATTTGCATTTTTGTTTCAGAGTAGGATACATCAGTTTGTGATTTATATAGGAGTAAATATGCATTATGATTGTGGTAAAGTCAAGATCTGGTGTTTTATTGGAGTACAAAGGCCAATGTGTGGGTTCTGTTGACACATAGTTTAGATTATTGGAAGACATTTTATTTAATAGCTCATGACCTTTAGTGGCTAGTAGTAACTCTAGCTCACCATACTATATTTTTAGCATTATAATCACTTCCTGCTATGATCTGGTTCCAAGAGTTTTTAAGAAGTGTTTATATTTGTCTTTCTTTTTTATTATTGTGTTTGGGAGGTCAGTTCGATGATGATGAATAGATGATTTCCGTTTTCCCTGGAGTATATACAATGATTAATGAAGCTATTTCATAGAGTCTGAGGTGACATATTCTATTTCATAGAACGTGAAACAGTCAACTAAGTCTTTCATGAATGCAAGCTACTAGATTCTAAATGGCAAATGCATAGACATAATAAGAATCCTATGTCCTTTTGTTGACTAACAAATTATTCCAAAAACATATGGTGACCATCCACTAGACCTGTACAAGCTGGTGAAGACTTCCAGAGTTCTTAAATGGGTATTATGAATAAGTAAAAGATGTACAAGAAGCTAATTGGCCGCCTGATTTATAACAGACGACTTCCATGGAGAAAAAAAATATCTATGCTTTCATTTATTGTTTCCCTTCAGTATTTTCAGTATATTTGGTATGTCACTGTGTACTAGGCTTTCTCATTTTTAAATTGATATCATCCTCGATTTTTATCTATGCTGATTTCATCACTTTTTCCTTCTGCTTTTATAGCAAGTCTTGTATATGGGATATCCATTGCTCTATGGATCCCACTGAGGATTTTCAAAACTTTTCGTTGTTCTTCATAAAGGTCATGTTCCACCTATTTGATAAATTATGTCCAATATTTTCTTTTTATATGTCTTATCTTAGAATTGATATAGTTTGTTATATTTTTGGTAGGTATCAATTGTTTTATTGCTATAGTATTATACTATACATATGATTTCCTTCTATCATAATCCTAAATATCCAATTTCGGTGTCGAACCACAGCTTTGATATTTTTGTTGCGTTCAAGTTAATTTTCATCACTTGTATGATTTCTTTTAAGTTTTTATACATATTTTATAATTGACCTGACACTAAGCTTTTGTTTGTGTGTCAGTGGAAATCCTCTAAAGACAGTTCCATATAAATCGTACTTGGCATGAGTTGGATTCAGAGTAGATGGAGTACATCTGAACGCATTTTCCCTTTTGGGGGTATTTCCTACGGATGGATCCATGGTACCCTGCCTCACAACTAAAACCACTCTCGGATTACGTGCGTGGCATGTATTTGCGGACTGTTTAATCTAGCGCTCAGCCTCCCATATCCCTTTTTTATTTATCTGTTTGTATATATTTTATATTTGATTTATACCTGTCTTTGCTTTCTCTTTCTAGAATTTCTTTCTTTTAATAATTTTTGTTATTGCATCCAAAACTTCCTTAAAAATGCTCTTCCGCTCTGAATATTCCTACTTTTGCGCATATTTCGGCTATATCTTCATTAAATCGTATTACATTTAAATACGCAATGCTCAGCTGTGTCATTAACTCTACAGTCCACACAGTTACCATCCGTTGCTTTGCCTATTCTCTCGAGCTAGACTCTGAACAATCCAAGGCCTGTTACGAATTGTGTAAAGTGGTTCATGCTCTTGTAATTGCAATTGATCCACTCCTTCACATTCAGGATTAACACCCCGTCCACATAGTCCTCCGTTTATGTTCCCATTATTTTTGCACATGTATGGGTGGTACTCGCGCTATAACCACAGGTGCATGGGTGGTACTCCCGTTATAACCTGTAGAGCTACAGTCGAGACCGTCCGGTATGCGCAGATGATCCTTAACAAAGCTTTTCTTTGTGTTTTTGCAATATTCATTTATACTTTTGTTTGTTTAGTACTTGATGCCAGATTAGTGCGGCGTATAAAATTGTCGAATGGACGGACAACTTCCATAAGGATTCGTATTTTTCCTGCACTAGGTCCTCCTGTTTTAGGCATAATTCTGGCTAGTACCGCAGTTATTTGATCAGCCTTATTGACGACATATTTGACGTGTTCACCAAATATTCGCTTACAACCAAATAATCGCTTACAATCAAGAATGACGTCCAAATATTTCACTTTGTTTGCAGAAAATAATCTTTCTCCTTCCAGCATGAAGGAGATATGATACCCGTCTCTCTGACCTTTAAGTATGATTGCTTCTGTCTTTTGAGATGCTACCAGAGCTTACCAGAAGTCGTCTGCGTATGACATGTATGTATCCCTTCTCCTAGATCTTGTTCTAGAATGTCGTTATATATAAAATATTTCACAACAGCGGTTCGAGAACCATGCCCTTTGGCATACCCGCCAATGTTTCTATTAGTTTGTCCTTTGCTATACTTATTTATCTTTTTGTGAAGTATTTCTTTACTAAATTTTGAACGTATAGAGATACTTTCAAGTTGCCTAATATATTTATTATTGTTTTCCAGCTTGTACAATTAAAAGCATTCTTAACACCTAGAAAGAAGTCCACCAACTACCTACTTCTACATGTGGCTGCTATTTCTATTACTCTTCGCACTGCATCTATTGCTGGGTTCCCCTTTCTAAATCCATATTGGCGTTCATATTCCTCCTTTTCTGTTACTTCTTTTTCAAGTCTATTTTTAATTAGAATTTCTAGAATCTTATATATCTAAATTATTGCAGGAGAATAGGCCGGAGTATATCTCATACGACCCTGTGACAATAATAACTGAGGAAGCAGAAATCACAGAGGAAGATATAAATAAAGCACTAAAGAATTCCAAAAACAATAAAGCACCAGGACCAGGGAACATAAAAATGGAACTGCTGAAATATGGAGGCGCAAGGATAGTATCCTTTATACGAATGTTGTTCAATAAAATCGAAGCAGGAGAGGAGATTCCCGATGAGTGGAATTTATCATACATGTCCTCCATTTTCAAAAAAGGTCCATTACCAAATATCTACAGAGGGATCAGTGTAATGCCTTCAATAGCAAGAATCTTTTCATCAGTTATAAAAGAAAAACTAGAACAACACATGGACCATTATAGCGAAGAACAAGCCGGATTCCGAAAAGCCAGATCATGTTTAGATAATATATTCATTATGAGACAGGTGATTGAAAAGAACAAAGAAAAAAACATTGAAACACATATGACCTTTATCGACTTAGAGAAAGCATACGATAGCGTGCCCAGGAAACAACTATGGGAAGCAATGAGAAGAATGCGCGTTAGAGAGAAATGGGTGAATATAACACAAAGACTGTATAAAGAAACACAAGTGCAAATAAAGTTAGGTAATGAAATAACAAAAACAATCACCGCAACAAAAGGCCTCAAACAGGGATGTGGTCTCTCCCTACACTTTTTAACATATATATAGATCAGGCTTTGAAAAGATGGTATAGAAAATGCGGAACAATGGGCATACCAGTACAAGAGAATATATTACATTCACTACTTTTCGCAGATGATCAAGTCATTTTTGCACAAGACAGGGAGGATATGGAATATATGATAAGGAAATTAAAGGAAGAATATGAACTTTGGGGACTCAAGATAAATATGTGCAAGACCGAATACTTATGTATTGGACCCGAGGTTGCAGATTTGAACTTAAGTTTAGAAGAAGAGACTATTAAGAGTTGTAAGACTTTTAAGTATTTAAGGTCAATGATTAGCCGAGATGGTACTTGTATGAAAGATATAGAAATGAAAATTGCACGGGGAAAACAAGCCACAAGAGCACTTCATGGAGTGATATGGAACAACACTCTAACCAAAGAAAACAAAAAGAGGATCTTTCAAAGCATAGTGATGAATATTACCCTATATGGAGCGGAAGTATGGCCAATGACAACAACAATACGAAATAAAATAAGAACAGTTGAACTGGACTTTATGAGAAGATGTCTACAAATCACAAGAGCGGATAGAATAAGAACGGAGGAAATATGGAACAGAATGGAAGTAAAATGCTCAATTACAAAAAAGTTGGAAAACAGAGCCCTGCAGTGGTACGGGCATGTACAAAGAATGCCAGAGCATAGGTGGCCGAAAAGAATATTAAACTGGGACCCGCCGGGAAGAAGACGGAGAGGAAGACCTGCTACAAGATGGAAAACATACGTCGGAAATGCTATGATAGATAGAGACCTCAGAGAAGGTGACTGGGAGAATAGAGTGCTGTGGAGGACGAAAACGGCGAACTCATAATGGGAAAAGCCGAAGAAGAAGAAGAATCTTGTCTAATGTATTTAGTAGACATATTGGTCTAAAAGCCCCTTGTACATCGATTCTTTTTCAGGTTTTGGAATAAGTAATAGGTTGATCAGTTTCCATTCTTCACAGAATATTCATGAAATTCATGACTTCTTTAATCCGTTCAGCTTTTTCTTCTATAATGATTTTGACGATTTCTGGTAATAATTTGTCCGGATATGGTGCATTTCTAGCTTCCATAATTTATTCTTTTGACAATTCAGTTGACGTTCCTGTTTGTTCTGGGCTAAAATTAATCATTTCTCTCTTTGGAAATAATTCCTCTGCTAGTTCTTTTATACGACTTTCTTCAATTTTTAGAATTGTATTGCCTATTAAATTTTGAGTGATTATCTTATATCATTGATTGAAATATATGAAATAGATTATCCAATATTTCAATCAACACTTATATACATCTCCCCAAATGTTTTCTCTAGGTTTTATTAATTTCTTTTTTTGGTTATTTCTTGAATGTTTTTAGTTGCTCTATCTCGGCCATCACCAAGTGAATTTTTTCTATCTCTGGCACTTTCCTTCTTAACTCAATATATCTTTTTTCCTTATTCCCTCTATATCATCCGTCCACCAATATGGGCGGCTTCTTGTTCTGCCTTGTAGGCAGAACTTTCTGGCCAGTTCTTTAGTCTTTTCGTAGCCTTCTGTGAAATTGTTAGGGTTATCTTTCACTGCCCTTTTAACTTCTTTTAATCTTTGTTTATGTATATATTTAATTCTTCTGTCACTATTATTTTTCTTTACGTTTTATTTTATTTTGAGTATATGTTTGTGATAAGTAAAGATTTCTCCTTCCAGCACATCCTATTCCGCTACTTTCTTTCTCATTGTTTTCGTCGCTAGCATATGATATCTATATGCGTCTGGCTGTCTCCTCTTATAAATGTCGGTTTGCCATTGTCAAGTTTATCTACTGTCAAGTTAATGTCTAGGATTAAGTTATCCCACATGTCTCTTTTATTATCATTTTGGGATGCTCTCCATTGTACTGATTTAGCGTTCAGGTCTCCAGCTATAATTAGTTTTTTATTATCTGGTTTGCAATTTCTTCTACTGTCAACATACAATAAGCCAGGATTTTATTTCTTTGGTGGGATCCGATTCTTGGAGACAGGATTGTAAAATATTCTATGGTGCAGGCTGTCGACTTCTCCAAATGTCAGGGTCTATCGTGGGTTATCTATCCCTAATACTTTGTAACTTTTGTTGTTATTTTGTTGGCTACAATGATCTAGGGTTTTTATGTTGTAAGAAAACGCTGTTAAAAATCCTCTTTTACTTTTGTCGTACATTCTAGAAGGTAACCACTGTTCTTTTGTATGAACGTATTTTTCCATCTTTAAATAAATGACGCTGTGCTTAAACGATTTGTCTATTAATGCCTTCTCGTCATAAATTACTACAAGGACCACAGTAGAGACACATAGCGGAAGTGATAAAAGTCAAGATATGGATTTAAAAGTTTATTGTGACGTTTTAGACAAATTCGACAACTGTACTGGCACAAATTACATCAAAACACAATAGCTATTTTGTATACGTCTATAATAAATAATACTTACATACTTAATACAATAATACATACTTTACAATTTGTACATTCAAATACATAATTATTTTGGTTATAAAATTTGATTATACCTAAAAGTTTAACAATCGTTTCAAATTCTAAATACTATGGTGATAAATAAAAAAGTGATGTATGATATAATATAATACTGACAGAAAATGTAATGTACAAAGTTTTATCTACCACAGTAGTATACAATTCATTAAGCACTAACTCATTTTTATCGATATATTTTCATTTATATATTTTTGACTTAGTAGGCGTCGTACAAAATTTGATATTTAGATTTGTAGTAGGTCACTGAAGTGTTGATATTATTCTGACAACAAATTCCCAAAACATTAAGGAAAAAAAATTACAAGATAAACTGACCATGACTGATCAACGAAATAGAGATAGTTTTAAATATAACGTTGAAATAGATCATTTACACTTTGTCAAAACTGCTAATGGCTTTGAAAATACTACAATCGGTACACCCACCTGATGCGCAGCAAAATTACCTTAAGTTATCTTAGTAAGAGAAGTCAACTCGACCTGTAAACTACGTTTACTAATCAGGTAGATGAGTCCCGGTGTATTCCATCTCTTTCTCTCCGAATACTTTCTCTGTCTGCTCTCTGCGCCGACGCGCGACTGGCAAAATTTTGAAAGTCCTTCCAGCGCTTGACAAATTATATCTCATAATTTTAACTAGGTACAGAGTTACTATCAGTAGACTTTTGTGTTCAAGAGTGCCTCAATTCGACCAAAATATTTATTTCTTTGACAGCTAAGTATTGAAGACTCTTAATTCTGCAACTTTAGTGAGTGCGTAATAATTTTAAAGGTACAGTATCTCGGACATGTGATGCGGGGCGAGAAGTATGGCATCCTCCGACTCATAATGCAAGGAAAGATAGATGGGAGAAGAAGCATCGGAAGAAGACGAATTTCATGGCACAAGAACATGAGAGAATGGTTTGGATGCAGCTCAAAACAACTATTTAGAGCTACTGCTTCAAAAATTAAAATAGCTATGATGATTGCCAACCTCCGTAGCGGAGATGGCACCTGAAGAAGAAGAATAATTTGAAACTATAAACGGTCCTTTTTACAACTGGCGAAGCAGGACAAAGTTAACTTTGTTATGGATACCAGATCATAAAGAAATTATTACTAATCTTTAAAGAAGGAGTTAGAACTCATTTTATCGGACCAGAACCATTTGTAGTATACAAAAAAGTTGCAAAATAGAAGATGTCCGAAAATGTGAAAAGGAACTTGGTGCAGTCTACTAGGAAAATAGTCTAGGTCAAGGCAAGCAAAAACATTATCTTCTGCACACCACGCAAAAATACTCTTAGAGCTAAAATCCGTAGGAAACTGGCGAATACTGTCTAGGAATACAGAGGAATCGCCAACACCATACATATTTGAAACAGGTACTTTCAGAATTTGATCAAGTGACAAACGTATATCTGAAACGGATAATGGATTTTCTTAAAAATCTAGATATTTTTCACTAAGATATAATTGGAGAGTATACACAAATGATATTTCATGTTGCAAAGTGATCCTCTCATAATTTTCAATCTACCTCTTCTTCGGTCATTGAAAGTTAACAAAAAGTTCAACGAAGTAATATCTATATTATGCCGCTCGAAACCTAATACTAATGTACTGCCTGCCCAAACGCATTTTGTCTCTGACCTTGAGTTGCGCAATGCTTTTTGATGGGCTAGAAGTGCAAGACGCTTTTTTCTCTCAGTTGCGAGAAAATCTTTTGTCTTTTTTGTCATGCTCTCTCTTCTTGATTTGCGCATATTACGAGGAAAGTGTAGTTGGACCTTCTATACAACTCTCAAGAAAGTGTAACTCTAAACTTGCAACAAACGGCAACTCTTCGTAAGTAGTATATAAATATATAAAATATAATTTCCTTGTTTAATATCATTTCTATCACTTTATTTACCACTAATTGCCACGAACTAGTGATATAAACGTTTCCATTTGACTTTGAACGCATCGATAAAGAGTTTATATGAAAATTGAAGTATTTTCAATGTAATTATTTGTTCTTTGAGATTATAAAAAATCCTTCAGTGATAAATAAAGATTATTGAATAAAAGAGTTAAAACATATTTTTCTTTCATGATTAAATATTACAGGATTTCTTAATATTACCTGACTTTGCTTAAGAAGACTTTCAGATTATTGTAGAAGAATCAGTTATGATAGTAAGCACAGGTATACAAAGAATAGACGAAAGCAGGATATTAAAAGAAAATGAGGAATGCCCGACTGTAGCTCTGGAGAATAGAGATTTAAGGATCAAAACAACCGATACCTAAAAGGACAGGTTTACATAGGATTTGGAATCATAAAAATTCAAACGTTTTATTAAAATTACAATCAGTATCAGTAGACAAATGCATATTGACTGATTCAAAGGATTTCTGGACATAACTTTTATTGGGTTAAAAAGCACTTTACTATGCATCTGTTAAATGCAACTCATCCTTTACAAATGTATCTATGTAACTCATTTAATTTAGTTGCAAAAAGCATGGCTTCAAATAAATAAGATGAATTGCAGACACTTCCGTTTCCTACCAAAAATGTGACGCTTGGTTTACTCAAAAATGCAATCAAAGTAAAAATTATACTATAACTTAAAATGGTACGTGTTGTTCTAAATTAAAAGTTTTTAAAAGTCCTCCATTTTATGGCAAGTACCCTAAGAATGAAGGTGAAATTTTTAAAATATTCCTATCACAGTGAAAACAAAAAATGGAACAGCTGTAATGTATGTATAAAAATAAACATTTTCTTCGGACTTGGTGAGTTGATTAAATTAACCGAAAATCAAATTGAACTCAATTAAACTCCTACTTTACACGATCAGTTAACGATACAAAACATTCAGTATACATGGTGGTCGCAGATCGTAAGAAAGCGTTAAAATATTCTATACGTTAGTGGTTCAATTGGCAGCTTAAATAAATAAGTTGAACAGGGCAACCAGTGTATGATAAAAATTTATGTTTAAATAGTATACTGAAAACGGTCTGTATGGATCCAACAAAATACTAATGAAATAACAGACTTGATGGTTTAGAAATAGTCCATTTTTATGATTTTAGAGGAGAACAACGAACAAAAAATTACGCGATATATAAAAATAAGTGAGGTGAATCATTTTCACCTCGCTTCTTTTTTATTCTAAACAAATCATGGAAATATGACATTGACATGCACAACATATTCATAGATTTTAAACAGGCCTACCACGCAATTAGCAGACACCCAAATACACAGCAACAACTGTCAGCAAGGAGACGAGCTGACACCGACATTGTTCAATCTGACTCTTGAATATGTGATAAGATAAGACAGTCGAATATAGGAAGAGCTAATCTCCGACCAAATAAATGAGTACAGGTTGCCGCCTATGTCAACGACATCAGTATTGTCTCGCAGAACGGAAAAGGCGGCAGAAATATATTCACAATTAAAAATAGGACCAAAAGAGATAAGACTAGAAATAAATATTCAAAAGACAATAAAGCTAACACATGCAAGAGTTAAGGAAAACAGACGCACAGTTAAATTAGAGGACGATATTAAAACAGTAGAAAGTTTCACAGATCTGGGAGTTAAACTAAGCATGGATAGAAGAGAAGTAGGAATTCAAAGAAGAAAGGGAAACAAAGCTTATTTTTCACTCACCATTTTCGTGTTCCGGTCCAAAACCACACACTGGAGATTACAAAACTGTTATCAGACCAATACTATGTTATGGATGCGAGATGTATGATGACACAAAATACACGAAGAAACCTGGAAATCCTCGAAAAAAAAAATCATTGAAAGGAAGATATTTGGACGTATTAACTTAAATGGAGTCTAGTCTTAACTGTTCAAAGTGGCACTTCAGAGTTCGTGTGTGTGAGAGAGAGAGGGAGAGAGAGAGAGAAAGCGACGTGAATAGGTTAGTATGTGAATATTGTGAGAAGTATGTATGATGGACTAAGAACTTGTGTCTTTAATAACAGGAGGATTGTATTAATGCTCAGTGTTCAGTTTTTATTTATTCTTCTTGGTACTATGTAGATCAGGTAAGAGGAAAATAGAGACATTTCTTGGCGTTTAAAAGTCTGAAATGGTCTTCGTAATTAAAAAAAAAACGGAATTAGAGGAAATATTCAAACAATGAAGCAAGGTTATGGAAGAAAAAGAGTAGTAGTAAAAGAAAAACATGCATTGTATAATGTTGACTTGAAGATTAAGTTGCCACTACAAACAAAATGATAACTTTAAATGGCGAGAAATGATTTTAAAAGTATAAGTTATAGTTATCGTGAAGTTATAGTTATCCACAGCCAAGAAAAACATACATGATCATGTTTTAGACGGCATATTTATTGGCTGAGAGATCGTTAAATAACGTTAGAAAGCCGAAGAAGTAAAAAAAAATGTATGTAGTGACAGGCCACATAACTCATTTAAAAAGAAGAAGACTTAATGTGACTTGACTTAATAAATGACAGCTGTCAGGTTTGAATATATCTTGAAAAAGAAGTAGAAGAATAGTATACCACGTTGCTGTAACGTTATAAATTTAATAAAGTTGTTATTAAACTCAAATAAGTGGCTATTATAGTAGTCTATAGTATATTAAAAGAAAAAAACGACAATGCATATTGCAGAAATAAGAATACTTAGCTGGATAAGAGGGGTAATAAAAAAAAAGGATAAAAATAAACGTTAATATATTAGAGGAAATATCCAAGTGTAGACTAAAATGAGACAACCAAAGTAGGAGAGATACTACAAATGAGAATCATACAATTCAAGAAATCATTAAGGACAAGTTTATGTAGGGAGTAGGGGGAAAGGTCAAAGAAAACGTGGAAGAGAGATGGAAAAACACAGATAAAACATTTGTGAAGAAAATTGATATTATATGCTAAGTAATTTATGTAGAAATATAATTAAAGAAGCCGACTGATAATGAGGAAAACGTATACTCCATAATGCAAGGTTCTAATAATTAGTAGCAAAATACCCCAAAGTTCAATCCAATAAGTCATGATCATAGAAATAGCTAACGTCCCCAATTCCAAATTCAGATGAGAAAATTATACAAAATCTTTAAAATTTTCTCCTGCACACTTAGGATGTGGAGACTGAAACCGACTGGTGTAAACATAATTGAAAATCTTCCATCACTGATACAATATAACAGTTCAAATTTCCTTTTAGAACAAAGGATTAATTAATAAATATATACTCTACGTCTAATTTGGCTTGGATGGGAGAAATGAAAGGGACTAAACTTGTAAATTTCTGTCAAAGTGAAAATTAATTTTTAATATGGACACAGACTTCCAATTACTTGACAGATAATTGTGTGCCCGAAGGCCACATACTGATACAAAAGAGCATACAGTCAGAAAGCAGATCGACTTTATATTAATCAAAAATATATACAAAATTTCGATTGGAAAAAATTAAAAGTAGACAAAATAAACTAACATTGGATATTATAAAAATAAAAGAAACAGCGAAACATCAAAAATTAAAACAACAAATTAACGCAAAACTAAATAAACTAAAGGAAATATCAAAATAATGTTCTAATACAAAGAGGCATAATGAAAAGTTTCAACCTACAAATCATAACGATATGATAATATAACTTTAAAGGACTTCACATATCTGGGTTAGCTAGTCACGTGATACAACATTGGGGTCAGAATAGGATGAAGCTAAGATTTGCTAACTAATCAGACACCAATACGAAGAAGACCAAAGGCGAGTCCTAGACTCAGATATACGGAACGAGACCTGAAGATTGTTAATAAAGTAAACTGGAAAAACACAGTGCTTAAGACGTTGGAGTGGAGAAACAATATTTTATAGCACACCAAGATCTGTCAAGGGTTGTCAAACCAATGATGATATAAAGTAAAGATGAACTACTATACAGAGTGAACCAAATGTCTGGAAACGCCTAACTATCTCTTAAATTGATGGTCCGAATTGTACAACCAAGATAGGCCTATTATGCAATATAAAGATTTCAAATTTAATTGCAATGTTTCCAAATTTACAATTTTTCTAATATCATTAGTCACTTTGATTTTTTAAATGCAACACTTTGTATATTGTATTTTTATTTTTCTAGGCTTCTAGGCTTTTGTTTTCTTTTTAAAATGTTTCTGACTGCATAAAATAAGTATTGTATACGGTTAAACTGGTATTCAAGTGCAGGTTTCAATACAGGTACAATGTACAGGGTGTTGCATTTAAAAAACCAAATAGACTAATGCTACCAGAAAAATGGTAAATCTGACAACGTTACAAACATCATAATATTTCAAATCTTCATATTGCAAAATAGGTGTATCCCTGTATTTGTATAATTCGAAACAATTATTTAAGATATAATTAGACGTTTCCAGTCTTTTGGTTTACTCTGTATATGATGAAGTAATAAGTTAATCAATATACGATTTAAAATTATTTATAGAAGACGGTACATAATTACTTTCGTTATCTAGAGAAAAAGTAGAAGGATAAGGGATAATTTATACTCTTACCAATACATTATTACCAGAACAAAAAGTCAGATGACTGGAAACGCTTACAAGAGCACATCTTTGATAAAATTTGATTAATATTTATTTTATAAATTGAATTACAAAACAGCTAATTTCATTAATAAAAACAATATTATGGGTACTATTTTTCTAAAAACTTACAAAATTACAGTGCTAGAAGCAAATAGTTTTTAAATAATTTCTCAATAGAACCTTAGAGGCATATATTCGATTTAAAGCTTTCTCACTTCTACAGTTTTACATAAAACCACCCTAATAAACATCGAAATATAAGGTACTGATACAGTAAAATATTCTAATCTATACACAAGATAAATACCTATACATTACAAAAAAGTAATTACATAAATGATCACCTCTGATCCGACTGTTTATGTTTGAATTTGAACAGGTAAGCAAAATCGTCAGTAGGAATAGACCTGTAGTAGTTTGGCTTTTTGAATTGTTCCATGTCCAGATAAGCGTGTTTTCTGGAGAACCTTAGGACCACCGGTCGCTGATATGTGCTGTCAGTCCATCTTGGTGGTAGAAAAAACAACCCGTTGTTTTTCTCTCGGTTTCTTCTATTCGAATTGTTCTCTTGGGGCGGTGGTTCTCGGAAGTTTATTAAATCGAAATCAATGATAGGTTCATCAGACTGTCGGGTGTCGAGAGATCGGGGATCGATATTTACAGAAGGGGGAATTTGGGTGGCTTCCGCACCAATAGCACTAGGAAATCTCACATGAGTTTTTGGTTCTACATCGTCAGGAAACCGCACTATATTAGCTTCAGCTACAGAAGAGTCCACAGATACTGGTTTTGGTGATGAGGTTGTCATCTTAGTTTCTGTTGTTAAATCTGTGTTCAAAGTAGTTTCTGCAACTGTAGTACTAATTATTGTTGTACTAATAATAGGTTCAGTTGTCTCTGTTATCCCGTCAGTAGTTTGGGTTAGAAAAGTTGTCATCTTTTCCGTTGGGGGTATTATAGTGGTAGTGGTGGTTTCGGCAAGATGCTTAAGCTGCTCTTCTTGAAGATCTTGATCTGCTGTCTCTGCTGTATCACCATCTCTTTTGTCTACATTACCTTTTTGGATACTATACTGAGGTTTTGTAGGAGATACTATAATAGCAACGTCTGACTCTTCAATAGTATCATCGCTCTGATCACTTTGCGTATCGAGAGGGATATTTACTTGAAAAGGTCCAGGGGTAGGAAGCTCCTCGTCGTAATAGTCGTCATCATAATCCACTGGGGTAAATTTCTCTTTTAACTTTTCTATAAGAAACTCGTACTGAGCAGCTTGGTCCAGTTTAATAATTTTTATACACCTGCCCAAATGATCCGAACTATAACCTTCTGCACAAGCTGGTAAAGATTCTGGGCTAAAAGTTGGTGCTATAAAAACTGATTTAGGGGTTATTCTTCTACGTAGCACTCCGTCTGAAAGTTGTTTGTTTTGGTTTTGGTCGTCGACTAACAACCAGGCTTCCCATGTGAGATCCGGCGATCTTTCGTTTAAGGGTTTTGCGGGATAACATGAACAAGACGAAAAGTATAACACTAATAGGATCACAAATTTGCACATATCCATCACTAAAATGTACTTTTCCACCATTTTTAAGTCATATTAAGGGCACCAAATCGTTGATACCAACACTCTTGTTTTGGTCGCTGCGGTTGATGATAATACACTGATCCAACACATCTAGAGTCAGCTTCGTATATAGGATGATATCTGCAAATAAAATAATAAATTAGATTATTGAAATATTTACTTTTATTGATAGATGTAAATTTGCATCTGGTGTTTTTTGGCAATCGGCCACCATTAAATTAGGCCAGTTACCAAAATCAATAAAACTAAGTAAAAAAGTAGATTTTGCAAAAATAAAAATAAAATATCGATAAAATTTAAAAGCACTTTACATTTTAAACATTTATGTTTTCATCAATTTTAAAAACATTTAACAACAGCGTGATCTTTTTGTCTTTTCTATTTTTATTTCTTCTTCTCTTTATGCTAGAGCATAAATCTTTCTGGTAATAGTTTCAGGCTATTTACGTAGAATATTTTGTGTCGATTTGGTTTGGCTTGAACACGTCGATTTTTAAACTTGTTCTAATCCCTAATGGTATCAAAGTTTGATAAGTTTTCAGATTATAAAAATATAAATACACTAATATTTTTTTCCTATTTATTAACTGATTAAATAGTAAAAATAATCTATTTTTGTTTGTAAAAATTAATCGTTTTATTTGAATAGTACATCCAGTGAATCCACAGTCAGAATGTCTGGCATTCGTCTGATAAAAATACTTGTTTATTCCGTGAGATCATACATAATTTCCGAAAAAGTTAAATGAATGGGCAGGTATATTGGAAATTTCTTGTGGGCCTAATATTCATTGAAAACTTCAATGACGAAAAATACTTTAATATGTTGGAGAATGGAATAAGAGGTGCAATCACCAACATAATCACAAAATCACTCAACAAGTTTTCCATTAAGACATTATTTTCCAGCAAGACGGTACTTCGTCTCATTATTCACGCAGGCTCCGAAATTATTTGAACAAGGTTTTTTCCGGACTATGTATTGGACGACGTGGACCCATAGAATGGTTACAGAGATCACCGGATCTTACCCCATTTGATTTTTTTTGTGAGGTTAGCTAAAGTTCAAGGTATATCAGACAAATCAACAAAATATTGCTGATCTACGTCAGAGAATACGATATTCTTTACAATTAGGTTTTAAAGGTTTATTTTTTACTTTCTTCTTTGAGACACCGTTTTTTGTTTAATCTTCTTGCTGCTGCTCTTCTCTCTAGTGATATTCTATCATTGTTCCTGTTAATCCGTTTCTTTTTTATGTATATTTTTGCTCCATGGTATGTAGAATTCAAAAAGCTCTCCGATTTCAACATTACAAAAGGCTAAATGGAGCACTAATAGTCCAGGAGTATAAAGCGGTGAAAAGCATTTCAAGATTTTGCCCAAAATTAAAAGAAATATGATTTCAAGAAAATAAAGAAGTCACAACCACAGATAACCAACAACCTATTTTATCCCAAATTTTAAGGTAACTGCAAAATGCGTAACTAAAAACTCTAAATGAAAACAGAAGATGCTTTAATTGCAGAAGAACAGGACATTTTAGCCTAGATCGATATCCAGAAGCTCGTCACATAGTTTTACTAGAAGTACTAGTAGAGATAGATCTCTAAGAAACCGTTTTCCCATAACTGACTGTAGAAAGGAAAAAGATACTTTGGAATTTGAAATTAATTATTTGAACTAGCGATTAGTAAAAATGAAATAGAAAAGTCAATAGAACAGTTGTCAATTTTACAGAATGTAGGTATTAAATAGACAATTAAAAGAATTCCAAGATGCTTTGAACGAATTGCAGGTCCAAAGATAATGTTAGATTAAAGAAAAAGAGAACATAACCGAATAAGTAACTCTCCAGGTAACCACAGTTAAACAGGAAGAAGATAATGGTCAGACTTCCCTGGAAAACCTTAAAAAGAACCAAATAAAGAGGAACTATAAAGGCGTACTGGGCTCAATGAGAATCTCTGTATTTTTCACTGGTCTATTATATCAAAAATGTGTTGCAAGAACTTCATGATCATTGACAGAGCTAACAACAATCAAAAATCATCTGGTCATGATAAACAATATCGCTGTTGTAGATAAATTTGTGTATCTGGGCTCATTAATAACCAACAAAGGAGGCTGTACTGAAGAAATAAAGCGGCGGTCAGCAATCGCAAAAAGCGCTATGGCAAAATTAACAAAAATTTGGAAAAGCCATGAAATAACTACCGATAGAAAAATGAGACTAGTAAGAAGTCTAGTTTTTCCAGTTTTTACTTATGCATCGGAATGCTGGACCCTTACTGAGAAAGACAAAAAGAACATAGATGTATTTGAGATGTACTGCTGGAGACGAATGCTAAGAATACCATGGGTGGCCCGAAGAACAAATGAATCCATACTGGACCAGCTAAACATAAAGAAAAGACTAAGAACACAAATAACAGAACAAATAATAAGCTATTTTGGACATGTGCTTCGAAGAAATGGTCTTGAAAAACTTACCATCCAGGGAAAAGTAGAAGGCAAAAGAAATAGAGGTAGATCTCCCACACGATACACGGACCATATTGTTGCTATCATTGGCGCTCCATTGTCAGAATGTGCTAGAATGGCAGAAGATAGAAAAACGTGGAGGAACATTGGGAAATTTAGCTAATAGCTTCATGATATCACGATACCTGCATCAGGTCAACGACCTAAGAAGAAGAAGAAGCAAGAACTTCATACCAACCTTTCTAGGGGACATTTTGGAGTCAATAGAACACTGGCCAGAGTTCAAGATTTTACTGATCAATTGTCACCGAGATGGATAATATGGGTGTAAGAAATGCGAGTAAGATAGTAGCAACAGAGATGGAATGCCTGCGAAGATGCTGCAGAGTGACAAGAATGGATAGGAGAAGTAATGACTAATAAAGCAAAGAACATCAATAGAAACAGACACACTAACATACATAGAACAAAAAAGACTAAAGTGGTATGGACATGTAAGAAGAACTAGTGACAGCAGATGGATAAAAAGAATAACCGAATGGAGCCCCATAGAAAGGAGGAAAAGAGGACGACCCCGAAAATCCTAGAGGAACGAAGTAGAGGACACCATGAGTAAGAGAGCTCTAAACGATGGAGATGGGACAACAGAGAGAGATGGAAACGGTTGAGCGAGGGAAGGCAGTGAATACTGTATAATCCCTGAATATATAAAGAAATGCGATATATGTAACGGTAGAAAGGTCCTAGAACAAGAATTCGTAGTAAAATGGCACCATATCTTTCCAGAGAGCCTTTTGAACGACTTGCAGTGAATATTCTTCGGTCCAATTCGACAGAGAACGGAAACAAGTACTTAATGGTCGGGGCCTGAAATTGCACCCCTTACTAATTAAGAAGCGACTACAGTAGCAGAAGCATTCATATCACACTTAGTATCAAGAAATGGAGTTCCTTTAGAGTTAATTCTGATCAAGGACGAAATTTGAATCAGAATTATGGCAAGAATGAATGAAAATTTTGGGTATTGTGTAAGAAAATTCGCAACTACGCCTTTCCATCCGCAATCAGACGAAATGGTCGAAATATATAATAGAACTGTTTGTCGATGATAATCATAAAGATTGGTATACTTTACTCAAATTCTCTATTCCTGTTAGCCTATAGAAGTTCTTAACATGAAGCAACCGGTTATTCTCTATCAATTATTATGATATGAGAAAATGTATATAAACAGAGTTGACAGTTCAATTGCAGTAATATTTGAGTTTTTGAAGTTAATAATTGTGTAAAAGTTGAAAACAAGTATTGTTATATTGTTGGTATTTGAATAAAGTATTTTAAAAAGTATAATAAAAATGAGATAAGTTTTTTTCTTCAAACATGTACTGGCCTAATTGATTCGATTCGATCTGATTTATGACTACAGGTTCAGTTTGCAAAAAAATCAAATAAATGATTGAAATTTGTTTTTATGTGATGTTTATACGAATAGTTTTGCTGTAGTTATAAGCAAATCATTAATTAACACATGTTTATAATTCATAACTCCTTTTTTACCTGTACACAAAGCTCGCGTCAATGAATCTGACTCATGCAATGTTTAGTTTAAAGTTTTTAAACATTCAGCCGGAACACCTGGTATGGTGTACTTTAGAAAGTAAACTTACAACATGAAATGCTCTTAGAAAAACAATTGATAACAGAAATGAGTAATGCTTTAGGCGCGTGAAGAGTTTATTGACTTTTTGTCGATATTTAATTGAAAATAAGATTGTCTTTTAATTTTAAAACCTTTGGTTTGTGATATTAGATTTATTGTTCGTTAAAATCAAAGACAATTTTTTTCCCATCCTTTTAGTCCAGGGAAATAAGTATTTGTTAGGTCTTCGCAGTTCGCAATAGCCAGGTATTTGACGAGTTTTTCCGTTAATGTGCACTTATAATAACAAAACCTGTACGTTTCCGGAAATTTCCGCGTTGTTTTTTATTTTTAACGATTAAGTGCGAAAAATGCTATTTTTCTAATTTTCGTTACTATTAAAAAGTTATTTATTTATACTTAAATTTAAACTTTTTATCGTTAAGAGATAGAAAAAAGAAGAAGCAGAGAAACAAGCCGGCTCTTTAATAGGGCGAAGATATTAAGTAATTGGGAAACATAAAAAGCTAACTGAAAACCTATAATAAGACAATTTTATCCGCTAAGGATAGGATTGTCGTATCTGACACCTGATATCTGAAGAAACATACAGAGAAACGGATTTCGTGGATGACCGATGGAATTCTTGAACTTATAGATCAGAGAAAAAAAAAACAAGAAAAAGAGAATACATACCATCGTCACAAAAAGATAAGAGAAGCCAAAGAGAGAAATAAAAAAACAGAACAATGTCAAGAGATAGAGAAGTATCAGAGTCGATATGATAACTTCAATGTCCATTGAAAGGTGACGGAAATAGCTGGAAAGTTCCAAAAACGCAACAGCGGAAAAATAACAGATGATGAAGGCAATCTTGCCATAACCAAAGAAGATAAAAAGAAAGTATGGAAGAATACTTGGAGAAACTTTCCACAACCTTAGAAAAACAATACAAGAACCCACCATTGAAGAAAATTCAGGTCCCGAAATCCTACCAGAAGAAATAAAGGCAGCTGTCAGACAAATGAAGGATGGAAAGGCATCGGGACTCGATGAACTTCCTGCAGAACTGCTAAAGCTATTAGGTGCAGAACAAATAAAAATAATAACTGAAATATTTAATGAAATATACAAGGTAGGAAAATACCAGTAGAGTGGCTCAAATCGGAGTTCTTACCATTGCCCCAAAAAACCAGGAGCAACAGTTTGTGAAGACTACAGGACCATAAGCCTAATGAGCCATGTGCTGAAGCTTTTAAAAGTTAATCCACAAAAAAATTTACCGGAAATGCAAGGAACAAATTGCGCCCAATCAGTTTGGTTTTGTGAACGCCGTTGGTACGAGGGAAGCTTTATTTAGCGTGCAGGTAGTGTTTCAGAAATGTAGAGATGTCAGCTGTAATGTTTTTGCATGCCCGATTGGCTACAAGAAGGCTTTTGATAGAGTCAGGCATGAACAAATGATATAAGTGCTGAAGAGGACAGGGATTAACGGAAGATACTTAAAAATAATAGCTAACCTGTATTGGAATCAATCAGCGGTGCTCCGAATAGATGAAAATAAACAGATCAGATCAAAATCTTAAGGGGAGTGAGACAGGGGTGCATAATTTCACCATTGATATTCAATCTGTACTCGGAGCACACAAGAAGCTCTAAAAGATACTGATGAAGACATCTCAATAAATGAAGTCAAACTCAATAACTTGCGGTATGCAGATGATACAATAGTGTTTTCCAATACCATAGAAGGGCTGCAAAACTTAATGAACAAAATAACGGAAACAAGTAGAACATATGGCCTGGATATAAACACCAGCAAAACCAAGCTAATGATGATCACCAAGGAAAAGATAACTAGAGCAAATCTGTATGTGAACCAAATGAGGATTGAAAGTGTCTCACAGTATAACTCTTGACTATGAGCTCTGTGTTCAAGAGCCATGACCTCACCATAGAAACAAAAATAAGGCTCCTTAAATGTTACTTGTACTCAGTGCTTGTGTACGGAGTAGAAACGTGGACATTGAAGGCGAAAACTCTATCAAAACTTCAGGCTTTTGAGCTATGGTTATACAGAAGGATCCTGAAGATACCATGGACATACAAAGTCACCAATGAAGAAGTGCTGCGGAGGATGAACACAACCGTGGATTTGGTCAACATCGTGAAGGGCCGTAAGCTGCAGTACTTGGGACATAAATGAGAAATCAAGGCAGATAAGAGCTACTCCAATGCATTTTGCAAGGTAAAATTTAAGGAAAAAGGGCTCCAGGACAAAGAAGAATATCCTGGCTTGCTAACCTGAGAGCATGGTATAGAAAGACCTCAACGCAGCTATTCCGTATAGCAACCAACACAGTCATCATAGCCAGAATGATCGCCAACGTTCGGAACGGACAGGCACTTTAAGAAGAATCCGCTAAGGAAATATCCTGAAGTGAATTCTGTTAAAACATAGAAACTGTACCTGTACGTGCCAGGGTTAACAGAATCCTCAAAAGAAATAACATTAATAAACCTAAGTCAGTTAAATTGCCCAATGGGATATATACGGACACAGAGAAGGAGAGAGTATCTTTCAAGTGTTCACTTCCCAGGATCGACGAAATTGAATAGCGGTGATAAACCATCAAGAAACTTTAGCCCAACCAGAAGTAACCGGCTGACCTCTGAAGTGATCTTTGGTTCTCACAAGGTCAGATGGGCTATTGGAACTTTTGAACCATACAAAACTGCGGGATCGGATGGTACATTCCCTAGGCTAAGAAGAACTGGAAATAATTATGAATTCCCTGATCACAATATTTAGAGCTAGCCATGCTCTGGGATACATTCCCAAAGCTTGAAGAAGAGCAAGGGTGGCGTTTATTCTCAAACCAGGAGCCTTAGCCAAATCATACAGGTCTGTAAGTCTGACTTCATTCATGTTAAAAACTATGGAAAAATAATCTTGAATGAATACATCAAGAAAAATAATCTTAATTAAAACCCATTGCACCAGCGGTAGTGTGTGCGAATCAAGCAGGGAAATCTGGTGAAGTCGCCCTGCATAATTTGGTGTCAAAACTCGAAAGGAGTTTACACCAGAAAAAAGTCGCCCTTGTTGCATTTTTAGGCATATAAGGTGCATTTGATAATCATCATTGAGGATAAAGTGCATTGGATGCAGGATATTATAAACAACCTGCTAAAAAGAAAAGAGTTCCCAAGAGATCTGAAGACGACAAATTTCATACTTATCTCGAAACCGGGAAAAGAATTAGAGGAGCCTGGGGTGTATTTACCTACATGCCTGTTAAATACCTTAGATAATGTCTTTAAGATTCCTAAGTAGACTAGGCTGGCGAGTGAAATAATGAGGAAATGTGGTATATCCGACCGACAGTATGGTTCAGGAAAGGAAAATCTGCGGTAGACGCTATAAGCAGGATCAAGAAGGAGATATCCATATATAGGAGCATCAGTAGCATATGCTGATGATCTGGTGACGCTGGTGGAGCACAATGAAAACTGGTCAATAATACAGAGATAGAATCGAGCACTTAACAAAGTAAAGACGTGGATAGGAAGTGGAGACCTCGTACTGGCAGCCGAGAAAACTGGTTCGAGGGCCAGAGCCTATATAGTTTTCGTCCTGGAGGGGGAAAGGATCGAATCTGTCAAAAAAGTGAAGTACTTAAGAGTAGTCATAGACACGAGGCGAACTTTTGGTGAGCACGTGAAATACGTCGTCCGCAAGTCAGAGGAGAGAACTTCGGTGCTAACAAGGATTATGCCCTATGTAGGAGGACCAGGGACCGCCAAAAGGAGAATTTTAATAGAAGTCGTCCACTTTACTGTGCTTTATGTGGCACCAGTATGGCAACAAGTGTTTAACATCAAGAAATATAGGAATATGCTAGAGAAAGCCCAAAGAAAAGCACTACTAAGGGTAGCATGTGCATACAGAACAACATCGAAAGTGGCCATTCAAGTGATCGAGGGTGTATTACTCATCCACCTGATGATAAAGGAAAGAGCTAAAATCTACGGGAATGAGAACAGGAGAAAATAGTAGCAATAGTAGCTAGGATTAGCAGCATAACGGCAGGAAAAATGGACAAATGAGCATAGGCCGGCCTGGACGCAAATATTACGTCCAAATATCTCAGATTGAATAAAGTGCGGTGACAAAGACACTAATTGCTTTTTCATCCAGTTTCTAAAAGACCTCGCTCCTTCAGGGCCTACCTAGAAAGGATATGAAAGGTTGCGGAGGGAAACTGTGGAGCGATTGACATGGTCGAGCTCTATGCATTCAAGTGCGGAATATTTGATGAGAACAGAAACGAATTACACAAGAAGGTAGATAGGATGCAAATACCATAATGGAGATAGCAATGAGGGGAAATAATTGTCAGAAAGAAGAAAATATTAGAGAGAAATTTGAAGCAAAGGTAACAGAGACAGAAAAAGAAAGATAGGGAGAGATACGACGGGCTATTCATGTGATGCACCAGCCTGGAGAGGACCCACCGAATAAGTAGTCTGGATGAAGGAGTGAACTTTAGTTGGTAGGCAGGGAGCTATGGGTGTATCTGTGAGCAGTCCTCTGGGGGGACTGCGTGCGTAGGGGCTCTTCCACCCTGAATCCATCACATGCCAGGTCATTCTTAACGGGATACGGTCTTATACAGTGTTTAGAAGATTTACCACCTCCTTTTCCAGAAAAAGGTGCATTGGATAATATCGCAGTGGAGTCAATTCACAGTGCACTGGTGAGGAAGACATTCAGATGCTTCAGAGCAGAATAATATTCGCAGATACATATGAAAGTACCATAAACCTGAGAGCAACTATGGGGTGTCCTCAAGGGGGTCGCAGACAAAATTTTAATAGTGAATAGGTGGAAAATTTCCCTATACTGTTGCGGATCAGATGGGATATGCACTTCATTACATAAAGAATTGGTATCTAAAAGAGAACCTCTATGTGAACCCTTTAAATACTAAATTAGTAGACTTCACTAATAAAAGGAAGCTTACTGGACTGAGTGAGTTGAAATTATTTGGGAAAGAACTACAAAGAACCAATAAGATCAAGGGGTAAACCTGGATTCCAAACTCAATTGGAGCACTCATATTAACAATATAATAAACAGGGCTAATCGACTCTTCTGGAATTAAAGACCAATTGTAGGAAAAACCTTTGGGTTGAAACCAAACTTAATCTGATACGACCGACGTAGAAATTTGAGATTTGTCTAGATCTAGAACAATACAAGGGTTTAGGCCTGGCTTCCTCGAAGTAGGGAGTGGAGGAAAAACTAGAAGCTTGCGTAGGTAGGGATTGTAAATTCCTGAAGTAAGTCTACTCCATATCGGAATCATAGTGGAGTACATACCCGCCACCCAATTGGAGACCACGCAAACACGGTCGTAGTAGAAGAATACCACAAAAACGGTGACTAAACGACATCAAAGCAAACGTGGTGAGAAATTTCTATCAAATAGAACAAAACATAGACAAGTGGAGAACTGAACTGAGAAATGTTTTAAGTTCACAAGATGACAAACCATACAACTCTCTCTTCTATTGTTCTTTCTGTTTCTTCTATTATTCTTTTAATGACGAAAATGTCATTTCGCTGTTTTTCATGTTTAATCACTCGCAACGTGCTGTCTTAACCTTTTTTCTCAAATAATTTCGCTCTGCACTTTCACTTTTTTATATTTAAAGAAACACACATAAACATATAAATATATTTCAACTAAAAAGTAGGGTCCTACAAATATAGTGATTCTGCAACCCTAAAATCGATCAACCGCTGGATCAAAAGAGATCAATAACACATGTTTACATATTTTCAATACTACATACACAGTTTGATTTATACAGATATACAATATTGCAATTTCGTTACAAACAGTTTATGAATTTTTCGCTATGTTTACTTTCCGAGCTTCACGATTACTTTCCATTAAAAGTTCGTATTTGCTTTGAAAATTAAATACAAAAAACATTCACTTATCGACCCAAATATTTTTTACACATCGTTTCCGTTTCATGTTTCTAAGAAAAGTCAACGATAACAAGACTTATGGAAACATAACAAAATTTCTATATTCAAAGTCCTCCATTGGCGGGCAGAGTTAAGATGTCTAAAAGGCACACATTTTATATTAAATATGAAAGTAAAATTCGATTCGATTCTAATGAAAGTAAATTCGTAATTTGCTTGCTGTCTACACGGTAGGTTTTTTTCACATAGATGGCTCCGTCATTTGCTAAAATTATGCCTTTATCTGTGCAGCTCTCCTTGATGTTTATGCATGTTAATAGGTGATGACTATTCTGAAACGCGCCACAGTTGCAGTTATCAGCCTCTTGATATTCCCGTCTTCTCAGGTTTCTAGCCCAACGTAAGTTGTGTTTAGTCTGTCCATGTTGGCTAAGTAAATTTGTGTCCAGCAGACATTTCTTCTGAAAGGGCAAAATGTGTTATAGGTTATAGCTGACGCTTGTCATAGGTTTATTAGGCTTGTTTCAGGGGCTTCGGGGACAGATCTTGATTTTTTCAGAAAGCCTTTCCGAGACCTTAGTCTGCTTGGCTGAGTTTGGTGGTCATACAAGAGATGTCTTCGTCTCTTGTCTCCTGCTTTTTTCTTTCTACCTCTGACGTGAACTGTCTTCTGATGAGCGGTGGAGCGATTTCAACTACCGGGTTTAATTAAGGGCTAAGCCCAATTCTCCGGCTGCAAAACATAATGGTAAGGCAGAGGTTCGGAGAGTGTGTGATTGTGCTCTTCATTTTGTATTAGTTAGTGTTCAGATGATGTTATTTCTTGTGCTTACCTTTTTTTTGACCTCTTGACAATGGTATCGGTAAAACAGAGTTTTATCTAAACTTATGCTTAGGTATTTTGGCGTCTCGATGTATTACAGCATCTGGCCACGCAATTTTACCTCAAGCTTCCATCGAGAATGCTTGTTACTAAGGTGTAAAGCACACACTGCTGTATTTTTGTGCGATTGAGTTTCAGATGCTTTTCATCATAGTATGATGCTAAGTCTTCTAGAGCATTTGTCAGTTTTCTTGGACTTCAATGGAAAGCTCTTGCCTATTAACAGCTCTATCATCAGCGTAAATAAATTTTGTTTGTTAGTTTCATTGGTGTATATGTTGTATCGAATCGGCGTGAGGACACTTCCTTGTGGGAAACCATTTTTTGGTCCCTCCACCGACTATTCCCGGAACGAAGAGTTACAGTCGTTAAAGGGATATTAAGAATTTTAATCCATCAACAGGAAAAACGGGAAAACCCATTGTTAACACCTACTCATACAATAGACTACGTTAAGAGCTTCTTTATTAGGTTACTTTAAATATCCAATATTTGTGCTTTCCAGTGACCGTTTGGTAATTGAAAATAAATGGAACGACCTTAATTGCAAAAATGAGGAGATCTTTAACTCGGCTCTGTGAATGTAATACAAAAATTTAGAGAGGATGCAAATTTAGTCAAGGGTTCACGTGGAACAAAAGAAAAGAGAACTAATAGGGCAAAATGTAACAATAGACCCATATAACTTTGAAAGAGTGGAGAATTTTAAATATCTTGGATCGACAATCACTGCAGATAACGATATCACGGAAAAGATAAAAGGGAGAATTCAGGCAGCAAACATTTATGTATTTATAGCCTCCACAATACTAGTAAATCTAAGAACTAACACGAACATACATCAGGATATATAAAATAGTAATTAGACCGGTGCTCACGTATGGTTGCGAGACGTGGACGCTGACAAAAGTAATGGAAAGAATACTCAGATGTTTTGAGAGACAAATCCTTAGCAGAATCCTTGGGCCTTATCACAATCCGAATACTAACCAATACCGAATGAGAACAAATGCCGTGGTCAAACAGATGTATAGAGCTAACAACGTCTGGGTTGGCCATATCCACAGACTCTTCAATAATCGCCTTACCAAGTTAATCTGGGAGGAAGCTCCGACAAGGAGAAGGCGCTTACGACATCCACGAATGCGATGAATAAATATGGTCAGATTAAGGAATAATAGATATATAGAATAATAGTATAATAAATTTGTACAATGGAAATTCAAACCAGCAAAAATTTGTGCCATAGATCTTGTTTCTCTCTCTTATACACGCCGCAGCCCAAGCGCCCGTCCTTTCATAATCGCTTCATTAACGATTAAAAAACAATGTTTTAAAATTATATAATCCCAAATTACTTATCGGGAAATAATGGAACAAGGTTTGAACTTGAATTTAGGTCCTTGGTGAATTCAAAAATAATATTTTTTAGTTGTGTTTTTGAGTCTTGATAATCGTCATCTTGCGTTTTTTTTCAGTTTTATTGTTTATGACTCGAAAACCATCAAGTTTACAAAAAAATTACAAGAGACCTATTTTGTTCAGAATGGTCTACAAAATTAAAAAAAAAAAATTGCCCGGACCAAAAAATTTATTGTTATAATTTGTTTTAAAAAAATTTGAAGAACTTTTCGCCTGGGCAAGCTCTTGAATCGATCATCGCCTTTTAAGAGCAAGGATTCATATTAAACAGACGAAAACCAGTAGAAACAGGCCACATAGTTATTGTAATCAGATAGATCAAACTAAAATACGATAGAAGGGAGATGAGTACAGAGAAGTCTTAAGAAAAGAATTTGTAGAATATTATCAACAAGAATATTCCGACATGAACACAATTAATAAAGAAATGCAACGAAACCTCTTGAAATCAGGACTGACTGTTGCAAAGAAAACGAAAAATAAAGAAGACAGAATAAGTTGTTCCGACGGAACAAAACGGTTGATGGAAAAGAGACGCACATTTCTAAGCGAATGAAAGCGAAACGCCGATGTTTTCAAAGAATTAAATAAACAAATAAAGAAGGGAGTAAAGGAAGATTTAAGGATCTATAATGAAAACAAGGTAGAAAAAATAATAGAAAAGAACCGAGGCCTGAAATTCTTAAGATCAAACTTACACAAACAATCACAACTAAAGAACAATAAGGCTCCGAGCCCAGATGGAATACTTGTAGAAATGTTGAAGGAGGGGAGTGAAATTATTCTCGAAGAATTGAAAAATTTTTTCAACGAATGTCTTCACAGAGGAGAAGTCCCAGATAATTGGAATGAAAGTCTGACAATACTTCTCTTCAAAAAGGAAAACAGGGGAGATCTGAAGAACTAAAGGCCAATCTCCCTGCCGTGAGAGTAATAACTAACAGGTTAACGTCGAAGCTCGATAGCTGTCAACCGGTAGAGCAGGCAGGATTCCGAAAGGGTTACAGTATAGCGGATCATCTTCTTGCAGTCAGAACGCTAATAGAGAAAGTCAATGAATATCACTTGAACTTATACATTGACTCCATAGAACTTTGGGCAATAGAGAGAGCTATGAACAACTGCAGGATAGACTCCCGATACAGAATGCTCATACATAATATTTACAAGAAAGTTACAATGAAAATACAAATAGATGCGAAAACCAAAACTATACCAATCAACAGAGGAGTTCGCCAGGGAGATGCTATTTCACCAAAGCTATTCACATTTGGGCTGGAAGACGTGTGTAAAGTCATTAACTGGGTAGATAAAGGAATACATGTTAATGGAAGAAAACTGAGGCATTTGAGATACGCTGATGACATTGTAATATTCGCTACAAGTTTCGGAGAACTACAGCCCATGATGACGCAACTATTTTAAGGAAAAAGTAGGTCTTAAGATGAACTTGGAAAAAACAAAAATAATGACAAATACACCGAAAATTAGGGAAATAACGTTGAACGACATAAATTTAGAAACAGTAAGCGAATACATCTACCTGGGGCAGATAATAAAAGTTAACAAAGAAAATCAAACTGCCCAAATTACCAGAAGAATAAGGTTAGCATGGGCAGGATTTGGAAAATTGAGTTGGATCTTGAAAAGCACTAAAATAGAACAATATTTGAACACCAGAATTTACGATCAGTGTATAATCCCTATACTCACGTATGGTTCACGGACGTGGACACTCACCAAGTCTAATATGGATAAAATAGTAAAAGCACAAAGAGCGATGGAAAGATCAATGCTCGGGGTGAGGCTTATAGACAAAAAACAAACAAATGGATTAGATGCAAAACCAAAGTAAAAGACGCAGGAGAACATGCTGCTAAATTAAAATGGAGCTTCGCAGGACACAATGCCCGACTAAAGGATAAAAGATGGAACCACGAAATACAACAATGGAGACCATGGTTAGGAAAGAGAAGCAGAGGAAGACCACAAGTGAGATGGGCTGATGACATTAAGAAGATCGAAGGACACAACTGGAAGCAAGTGACGCAAAATAGAAAACACTGGGTTGATTTGGGGAAGGCCTATGTCCAAAGTTGGATTACTTAAGGCTGAAGAAGAAGAAGAACCTCTTGAATCTTATTTTGGGCTATCTCATGAACGTGATCAAGCAAAAAATCTCTTGGGAATTTTTTCCGAACGAATCCGAGCTTTTCGCCTTATCTATATAGAACTTTTTTCTATTATAAACAAAGAAGGATAGATAAACAGAATAAATGTAATTAAGACGTAAAGTCTCTAGGTTCTCTATATTACCATAAACAAACAGAAAATGTTCTTTTATGGCTCAAAATATAGGAAGGATGGAATTTTATCGATTAATTTGGCAAGCGTGGTATAATGGATTATCTAATGCTTCTAATGCCATTAATCTTTATTACCGTGTAGCTTAAGTGTTTTTACAAGCACATTATAATTATTTTCTTTAATCATATTAAAAATTTAAAACACATGGATAATCGCAATCAACGCTTTTTGAATTTAGAGATAATAAACATCATCACGATTGATCGTTGGTTATTAAATATGTCTGAAAGTTTCATTATAAATAATATTCCATTAATTACACGGTTTAAGCGACTTAAAATATGTAATCAAAATATTATGGTTCGTCTGTATTCGTAAAAAATGAACATAAATAGGTGAAGTTAATGTTTAACTTGTAGTACAAGCCATGAAGAAAGCTCAAATTCTATGTTATTAGGTAAATTATTCCGCAAATCTTCTTTCCAGCCGTTTATTTTATCGCTATTGCTCATTCAAGACGGTTATTACAGATTTAAGCTAAGTGTTTTGTTGCATACATATGATAATAATTTTTTCATTTGACACTAGGCTTGTAATTTCCTTCGGAAATAATACCATATGAGTTGTAAAAAACGAATTTTTATTTAGTGTTTTAACTTTTTAATTGAATCGTTCAAAAATACAAAAAATCGATTTTTTTTTATTGAAAATTAACGTGCTCGGCAACAAAGGCCACTTACACGAAAACGGTTACAAATGTAAAACTGTTACAATAAATTACAAGAATATGTTATAGAGTACATATTGTTAGAATACAATCAAAATTATATTTTATAATATAACTGAACGTCTCTGAGGAATTTTAGACTTTGAATTTGATCCAAGTTATTGAGTATGTCTTTTAAATCACTTTTAAGGCAATAAAATAGTCTTTTTGCTGAATATTGATGACATTCGGTGAGAATATGGTTAACTGTTAGATGTGATTGACAGGTCTCACAAGTGGGTCGGTTGCTGGATGACATCAGGTATCCGTGTGTTAATCTTGTATGTCCTATTCGAAGTCTTCGTGTTACAATATCATCTCGTCTGGACATACTGGCAGAGATCAAATCAAGGGGGATATCGACTAACTGTTGGATATGATGTAATGCTGAGTTATTGGTGTCCCAGTGTTGTTGCCATCGGGTTCTTGCTCGTTTTTTAATGTGAGATTTTAAATCTTTACTAATTTGTATATTAACCGTATTATCAGATGATGTTGAGGCAAGTTTTGCATGGCTGTCTGCAAGTTCGTTGCCTGTGATACCAATATGGGATGGTAGCCAGATTAATGTAACTGTTATTTTTTGGGAAGCGATTAGTTGGTAACAATCAAGGATCTTTTGGACAATAGCATGATCAGTGAATATATTTTGTATAGATTGTATTGAGGCTAGTAAGTCTGTGCATATTGCAACTCGTTTATCAGGTGAAGAAATGGATTTGAAAGCCTGAAATGTGCTAAATAGTTCGCCAGTGAAAACGCTACAAAACGAGGGGATACAAGATGATGTGATAAGGTTATCTGACGTGGTAACAGAACCGCCTACTCCTGTATCATTCTTTGAGGCATCATATATTTGTAAATATAATTTCTTTAAAAGACTTTTTAATGAGTTCCCTGGGTGTTGTAAGTTTATCGAATCTTGTAAGAGATGTGTTAAACTGAGGGGTGATTATAGACCAAGGAGGATATGGAGGTAGGGGTCGTGGGATTGTTTGTGATAGAGAGATGTTATTAAGTAATTGTGTTAAAATTAGTGGAATGGGTTTTATTGATGGTGATTTAGAATAGTAATGCTGGTTGTTAGTTGATGAAGTAAGAAGAAGATAAACTGGATTGGAGGTATTGGATGAAACGGAGGCAGCATAGGAAAGTAATAATTGTTCACGTCTAATCCAAAGTGGGGGCTCATTGGCTTCGCAATATAGACTTTCTACGGGGCTAGATCGAAAGGCTCCTAAACAAATTCGTAAGGCTGTGTGATGTATCGAATTTAAAATGTTAAGGTGTGTTTTAGAGGCAGAGATATATATGTAACAACCATAATCCAGTTTGGAACGAATGATAGACCTATATATCTTAAGCAGGGAGTTCTCATCTGCGCCCCAATGATAGTTTGAAAGAGTTTTGATAATGTTAAGCCTCTTGTTTGCTTCACCTTTTATTTCTAGAATATGTTGTTTCCAGGTGAGTCGTGAATCAAACGTTACACCGAGAATTTTGCATTCCTTGACTACTGGAAGATTCGCTCTCTCAATCATAATATTAGGGGATTGAAAGGGTGATAGTCTACTAAATTTTATTATTTTTGATTTTGTATATGATAAAGACAGGCTTATGGAGCTTGTTTTTTTAACTAGTGTATCTACTGCGGATTGAATAAGCTTGGAAGTTGTAGAGATAGATCGTCCGTGGCAGTAAATTATCAGGTCATCTGCGTATAGGACATGCCTAATAGGGGATATTATATCAGAGCACAAGTCGCTTATTGCTAGGTTAAACAGAGTGGGGCTTAATATTGAACCTTGTGGTACGCCGTCAGTTTGATGGTGTAGTGATGAAAAAATGCCATTGACAGAGACTCTAAATGTTCGTGAAGTTAAGAAATTTTGTATAAAATTAAATATGTTACCCTTAATGTTATAATGAGAAAGTTTCTTCAATATAGATTGCCTGCTAATTGTATCAAATGCTCCTTCAATATCAAACACTGCTGCAATGACTTCTTGTCTCCTGTTGAAGGCATCGGAAATATGACTTTGGAGAAGTATTAGATTGTCTTGAGTAGAGCGATTACGTCGAAACCCTGACTGTTCTTTTGGAATTATATTATATTTGTTAAAAAACCACGTAAGACGTTTATTGATCATTTTTTTGCAGATTTTGCAGATGGTACATGTTAGAGATATTGGTCGATAAGCGCTGGGTGATGATCGTGATATGTTAGGCTTTTTAATGGGTATTACAATTGAGGTTTGCCACTGATTAGGAAACTTGTTAGATGACCAGATTAAGTTAAACATTTCAAGAAGTTTAAGATGACCTAAGTTTTTATTTATTTATTGCAATTTACAATTTATAGTCCAGTCGTCAGAGAGTTGACCCCTAAAAATCATACGAACAAGCTGAATTTTGCCGAGAATATTCATTTTGGGACCTCAAAAAAGATGCAAATAAGTTTACCACTTTTACCCCCGGGCTTCCCCCTAAAACCCCCCTATAGGAGAATAAAAGTGCAAAAAAATCGATTTACCAAGAATTTGTAGGCCGCAGAAAAAAATGTTTCAAATAAAAAATAGCTGAGATAATTTTACTCAAAAATGTTTATTAGCACTTTTTGTGTATAATGAACCGTTCTCTCAGAAACAACGCTTGATCGACCGTCGATTTTGAATGTCAGTTAGGCGCGCGAAATCAACGTTCAATAAAATTAGTATCAGTTCGACGGTAAAAATTCGATATCTTTGATCCAAGTATCCTGTCGACAAAAAT
This sequence comes from Diabrotica undecimpunctata, assembly GCF_040954645.1. NCBI lineage: Eukaryota > Metazoa > Arthropoda > Insecta > Coleoptera > Chrysomelidae > Diabrotica > Diabrotica undecimpunctata. The sequence continues at coordinate 125,546,788 of NC_092809.1, read as the reverse complement.
CAAGATGCGTTTTAAAGGTAAAGAGTGCAGCTTTCGTGTGCAGTTTCCGTATTTTGCCGAAAATAAACTCAGTTTTTATAAATGTGTTAAATAAATAAATGTGGTGCGACTTCTGCCAATTTTTACGATTCTCGTGAGATCAATAAAATTGATCACTTTCATTAACTAGTCGTAGTAAAATTTCCATTTTTATAAATCAATAGAAAGAAAACAATTAATCTGGTTCAGACATGTTAAAAGAATGCCAGAGTACAGATGGCCTAGAAGAGTACTGGAATGGATCCCTCCAGAAAGAAGAAAGAGTGGACGACCACGGAAAAGTTGGCGCAACGATATTGATGAAGCAATGGCGGCAAGAAACTTAGAAGAGGCATCTGCATATGACAGAAAAAGATGGAAATTGGGGGTAGCGGCGAGGGTGGGGATTGGCGCGAGAGTTGGCGCGAACATTTCCGACAGTGGGATTTTGATTCGAGGATGGAGGGGGCGATATTTTGTTTATGAGAGGTCTCCATGTAGAAGGTAACCGTATGGCGCCATGTCTTTTATTAAGGCAATTTGGTCTTTTTTCTATTTCTATGGCTTCTCGGATAATTCTTGGTTTATAAAAGCGGATGGGGGCTATAGTTCTGGAGTTTTCAAAATCAATTTTGTGACGTGTATGAAGATGGTGTTGACCGAGAGCTGAAATTGAATCGGAATTGCGGACAGAAATGGAATGTTCATAAATCCTATTTTGAATTCTACGATTTGTTTGGCCTATATAGGATTGGGGACAGTCTGCACAAGGAATTTCATAAACTCCGTGCTGTTCATTTGGAATATTATCTTTGATTGATCGGACAAACGATGAAAGTTTTTGTTGGGGGGTAAATATTGTTTTTATTCCTCTTGGTTTAAGAATTTTGTCGATTTTGTCAGTGACACCTTTGATGTAAGGAAGAAAAGCTTTCGTGTGATAAGGATCTGAGTCTTTGGATTGAGATTGAGTGGGAGATTAATGTCTGTGGATGCTCCTATTGATGTGATTTTCGCGGTAACCGTTTTGGATGAGGGCTTGTTTTAAACAAGAAAGCTCAGCGGATCTACTTGCATCATCGGAAAGGCGTATTGATCTGGAGACAAGGGTATTAATGACTGAATTAATTTGTGAAGGTGGGTGGTAAGAGTTGGCATGCAAGTAACGATTGGTATGTGTGGGTTTTCGATAGACACATACCAATCATACCAAATTATGACATATATTGACTTTTAGACCAAATTGTTACTGGTGACGAAACGTGGGTGGCCTACGTCACACCAGAATCGAAACAACAATCAATGGAATGGCGACATTCATCATCACCCAAAAGAGTGAAGTTTAAGCAAACAATTTCTGCCCGGAAAATCATGTGCACAGTTTTTTGGGACAGAAAAGGAGTATTGCTCGTGGAGTTTCTGCCTCGTAATGAGACAATCAATGCAGCGTCTTATTGTGAGACATTGAAAAATCTGCGTCGTGCAATCCAGAACAAAAGACGTGGCAAGTTGAGTAAGGGTATCGTTTTGCTGCATGACAATGCTCGTCCACATGTGGCTAATCGGACCAAAGATCTCATCAAATCATTTAAATGAGAAACTCTAGATCATCCTCCATACAGCCCTGATCTGGCGCCCAGCGACTACCATTTGTTCCAGCACTTGAAGAAACACCTGGGCGGTCAGCGTCTTCAAGACGATAACGAAGTCAAAACATTTGTGATGCAGTGGTTAACAAGTCAGGCGGCAGAATTTTATCAGGAGGGTATTCAAAAACTGGTGCCACGTTATGACAAGTGCCTCAATATTCACGGAAATTATGTAGAAAAGTAGATTAAGGTACAGGCTTTCATGTAAAAATAAAATTATTGCCATATCTTTGCACGTCTTTTTTTAATTCCAAATATATATATATATATATATATATATATATATATATATATATATATATATATATATATATATATATATATATATAAAACGGAGCTTTGAGGTTTATGGGGATACGCAGCGGTGAAATAAGTATACTCTTTTAACTAATATTCAAGCTTTCGAAAATGTTTATTTTCATCTTCAGGAACAAGTTATTGAGATTTTTTTTCTTCGATGTCTTACTAATAGGTGATAATTTCACGAACATCTCATTGATTGAGTCTAATATTAAAAATTATATGTTGTAAAATTTTTTTTTAAAATTAAAAAAAATTTTATTTGAAAAATTGAAAGTTTAAATCCAGCGCTTCTGAGGCATATTTCAAATGCGTCACATTTTTTGCCAAAACTCAAAACTAAAATTTCATGCTATAGGTTTTGAAGGTTAGGCTCTAGCAATCGCAACTTTATAGTGGCCAGTCAATAAAAGGGATACATTTTATTGATCTCATGCAAATCATAAAAAATGGCAAAAATCGCACCACGTTTATTTTTTTAACACCTTTATAAAATCTAAGTTTACTTGCGGAACAACACAAAGATTGCATACGAAAGCTAAACTCTTTACCTATTAAACGCATCTTGATTTTTGTCGATAGGACAATTGGATCAAAAGATATCGAATTTTTAGCGCCGAGCTGTTACAAATTTTATTAAATATGGATTTCGCGCACGTAACTGACACTCAAAATGATGGTCGCTACAAGCGTTGATTCTGAGAGAACGGTTTATTCTACACAAAAAGTGATAATAAATATTTTTGTTTAAAATTATCTCAGCTACATTTTTTATTTAAAACATTTTTTTCTACGGCGTACAGATTCTTGGTAAATCGATTTTTCTGCGTTTTTACCTTCCTACGAGGGGAGTTTTAGGGGAAAGCCAAGGGGTAAAAGTGGTAAACTTTTTTGCTTCTTTTAACTGTTTATAGACTCTGAAGACTCTCTTACCAAATATCCAACGGATCAGTCTGTTCTGCGTCTAAATATTGTTTATACAATTTAAATCTTGAAAATATGTTATCCTAGGTTTTATTACATTAGTTACGAGTATAAACAAATCAAACGTATTTCGTTTGCCAACATTTCTGCGAAGCTAAAAAATTAATCGCAATTTGCTTTCAATTTTTATTGCTAGACGAATTAAAATAATTAAAATAATTCGGCAGTGATTTCACGGGAAAATATTTTTGAAGGAACCTATAAAAAAATCGTATAATCTTGTGATATAACCATAATAAAAACAAAAGTACGTTGTAAATAAGTATAGTATGTATTTAAAACTTGCTGGATGATACATACGGGGGTTTTCAGAAAGTATTTACTAGCAGGTTATTTATTAAAAATTTTTAATATTTAGGAAGATATTTTGTAGCTAAAACTACTTAAAACAGTCATGGGGTACACATTTAATCGATTAAAGTGGGACTCGAAAGGGTATTAATATCTATGGACAGAAATAAATCATCCCCGATATGCAGATGACCATGTTCTCAGAACAGACGATTTAGGAGAAGCCAGAGTTACGCTATAACTATGAGCGTTTCACGTTAAGAAAATAACATTGCGGAGATAGGGCCATGTATTTCTTATGGACGACAGAAGCGCAGCGATGCCACGATGAACACAAGCACGATTCAGGGTTGTATAATTTGTATTTTCGTATTTTCACAGACATGAATTAAATTAATGTTTTTTAACGTAATTGACCAAAAGTGCCCATTCGAAACAAGAGATGAAAAGTAGGGAAAATGATTTTAATTAAATAAATAGTATTTACAAAAGATAATTTTATTTTATCTTATTTTAATTATAGTAACGACAGTTTATTTGTTTTTCGGTAAGAATATCATATACCATGAATCATAGAAATCAGTAGAAAATATTGCTTAGTTAAATCATGCACTTTGCCGGCTATTAAAGATTGATAAGCAAATAAACGGACCGCTTGGAATGCATATATCTAATTACTAATTGCAACTTAAAATATTACGGTGTGCGTATGTCAGCGATTTTATGTCGTTCTCTGACTACATAATGATAATAAGACTTTGTGGTTCTTCAGCTGTTATTCTTTGCAGTTAAATGTTAATTGAAAATGGAAATTCGAAAAATATATCGACAATCTAGTAAACCGCATGCCTGAGATTTTTGGCAACACTGATCTCCATAAGCCTAATGTTATTTTCTTAACGTGGAACGCTGTATAGAGTATAACACAGAAAGACGTTTTAAGGATAAACTATGGAAACACGAAAATAAAGACAAATCCCGTCCCCAATGATCTAAAACAAAAATCGAGAAATCGTCCAAAGAATTTGTGGAGAAATATGCTTATTTCATCTACGAAATAAGATTCACGTGAGACAACCAGACATCTAAGCTACTCAGAAGAGTTTAGGTTGGATTGGTTGCATTCGGAAAATAAAAGACGTGTTTAAAACAAATTACAAAACAAATCACAATCATTAAAAGGGACATGTTAACAAAAAATTGCTTGTGTCGGGATCACGGGCAAGCAAGCGAAGCCGGGGAAGACTCCCAACAGAACCGACGATCTCAAACCAATTACGATCAGTTTGATAGCAGAGGCGCAGAACAGAAATATATGAAAATATCTAAAAGGGGCCCATGTTTAACAATGGATAAATCAGGGCTAATTGACAATAAGTGAATATGATAATTTAAACAGGGATACACTGTGGAAGGTTATGGTGGAAATAAGAAACTACAGTAAATTGGTATGATAAGAACATATCTGTGTATTTAATTAATATACACGAATCAGAATTGCCAGCTTCAGCTTAGATAAAGAGGTAAAGGAAGCATTAAGGAAATTAAAAAATAGAAAATCATGAGGAGAGGACAGAATACCAAACGAACTCCGTAAGTACGGAGGATCAGATCTGACTAAACAACTATTAAAACTAATCCAAAAAATAATAGAACAAAAATAGGCTCTACAATTATGGTTTTGCTTGGCCCGTCGTTCGCCAGATGTATTTGGCTGAAGTGTGTGCAACCGGAGTTATCCAAACCTCTCGTAAGCGGCCTTCAGTTTTATTTGCGTTTGGTGAACGTCGTGTCTCATCCTTACTACATAAAATCATCCTAGTACAGACCTCCTCGTTGGTGGAGCTGGGAATCCATATTCGTTGGATCAGAAATACTAGCACTTTTTAGAGCAAGTACTCTGATTCGGCGAATGGTGATTGCTAATTGTACAGGGTGTATCCGATTGGTAGTGTGCGCCATATTCGAGCTTTTGCCGGTCCCTTTGGGATCCTTAAATCAGCGTACCAGTGCAGTTACTAAGTTATTATTTCCTACTAATCCAGTTACTCTACAAACCATCGAACGAGATGGTCATCTGCTTGATCTCATTTCCTCAAGAATGGAGATCAAGCATTCTAATATCTCTCTTCAAAAAGGGATACAAATCGGACCCAGAAAATTACAGAGGAATTAGTTTATTAAACACTAAATTTCACAACCAAAGTGATAACAAATAAACTGAATGAAATTATAACTCTAGCAGAAAAATAACAAGGTTTTAGATCGGGATCATCATGCACCGACGCTATATGTATAATGAGGCAAGTGCAAGAGACATCATTAGAAGACAACAAACCGGCATATCTATGTTTCGTGGACCTTAAGAAGGTATTCGACCGGGTCAAATTAAAGGACGTTATCCACTTATTATACGCAAGAGAGATACTTCTAGGAATAGTTAAAACGATCGAAAATATCTACCAAAACAACACAATAAAAGTAAAAGTAGAAGAATAACTAACCGACCCTATTGAAGCTGGCAATGGGATAAGTCAGGAAAGTTCCCTGTGTCCTCTATTGTTCAACTAGATTATGGATGAAATAATAAAAAAAGTAAGAACTAAAAAAGCATACCAAATGGAAGAAAAATAACTTAAAATAATCTGCTATGCAGACGACGCAATACTACTCTCTCAATATAAAGACGATTTACAACGTATGCTGCACCAATTTACTATAACCGCCAGAAAATTGAACACGTTAATTTCCCCAAAAAAAAGACAAAATGCATGGTTACAACAAATTTACTAAGATGTACATTGGAGCTGGGAGGTCAGAACTAGTGATGGAGTTTAAATATCTAGGCATTACATTATCGGATGTAGCTACGAAAGCTCGAAACTGAAGTTGAAGATCAAGTGAATAGAGCAAAAAGAGCTGCAGGCTGCCTGAGCAAAACAATATGGAGAAATAAAAATATCGGGAAATAAACGAAAGGCAGACTTTACAAAACAGTCATCAGGCTAAAAATGACACACACGGCCGAAACACGACCTGGCACAGAGAGGACAAAAAGGATATAAGAAACAGCAGAGATGAAAACATTTAGCAACATTGATGGTAAAACACTATGAGACATACGTAGAAGTACAGATATACAACGTAGATGCACGGTGGAGAACATCAAGAACTGGGTAAGAAATATAAGAGTAGAATGGAACGATCATATAAACCGCATGACAACAAATAGAGTAGTAAAGACGGCAAGAGACGTTTTCCCAATAGGAAGACGATCAGTAAGAAGATCACGAAAACGATGGAACGACAACTTACTGGAGGCACATTGAAAAATACACAGAGTCATGTTTACATAAAAAGAAGAAGAACATTAGATGAATTACAATCAGAAACTGGTCTAAAGAAAAATTCAGTAAAAAAAACACGCCCAGAATTAACAACTAGCTTGTTACTCAGAGATCGAAAATATTGTTGGCTTTTGCTGATGATCTTTATACAATTGCACAATTCACCAGAGATGGAAATGAAGATTTCAGCAACTTAGAAAATAAGGCAAAGGAATCTGGTCTTAAATTCAACTTATTTTCGTTGACAAAGTCCATGCTGGTTACAAAGAGACCAAGATTTAGGCAAAATATAGTTATAGTTGAATACAATTTCAAATCGTAAATTTAAAGAACTTAAATACTTAGGAGAAGTCATACCAGATGACCAAAGAAAAGCGAAAATATGAGTATATAAAATCATAGTTGGTCTGTGAATGGTATCTATGGGGCTTGTAGAGATAAGAAATCAGAAGAGTGCCACATCAAGTCAAATCATATAAGACGGACAGGACATGTATTCAGATCGAATAATGACAGACAACTAAATACTCTCAACTTTTGGGAAAGGTTCGATGGTAGGTCAGTTGGTTAACCAAGAAAAATATGACATGTTCCAGTAAAAAGTGAAAGTAAATGGTAGATAACTGCGCAAGATCGGCAAGAGTGGAGAAAAATTGTTAACGTTGCCATTGCCAATATTAATTTACAGTTATAGAGCTACAGAAGAAAAAAATAATGGATATCAAGCTGAATATGAGCTGATACTTTTTTTTTAAGTTCTCAGAAGAGATATTTAAAGATGCACTAGAAAACATTAATGAAGGCATATCAATTAACGGAACACTAGTGAATAATCTTAGATATGCAAAAGATACAGTACTTCTTGCGGACAGCTGAAAAGGGTTGCAAATTTTGGTTGATCGCACTACGCAGTACTGCGAAAGGTATGGAATAGCTCTGAACACAAGAAAATAAAAAATTATGATTTTCAGTAAAAACAAGATTCAATGCGATTGATTGAAGCTTTAGAGAAAGTATCTAGAGCTACTTTGGTCACATACTAAGAAATGAAAAATATGAGTTGATGCAATTGGTTATACAACGGAAAGTGGAAGGAAAAAGAGGACTAGGAAGAAGACACTCGTCCTGGTTGAAAAATGCAGTGGAGTGGAAAAACAACAATAGAACTCTTCAGAACTGTGCAAAAGAGAGTAAAATGGAACGTTATGATGGCCAATATCCTTGAAGGATGAGGCACACGAAGAAGAAGAAAATAAAGCTGAAGAATTTAGTCGCTTATTTAATAACCAATTTCCAGTTATTATTTTAAAAAATGTTTTGAAATACAGAACACATGTAATAAATCTTACATTCCTTCAAAAATACTATAATATTCATAATTATGTGATTTTCTTTCACTAAAAATTTTAAGAACACTCCTCGTAGAGACCCAGACGCCCAGTCTGAAACAGTATGCCTTAAAAACATCTCAATCTCAAGTAGTAGTCATAAAAATGATTTAGAAAGCGGCTCCCGTGTGCTTAAGAGGAACATTAAAAACATTAACGACTGTGTGGTCTGTGTGTGGGATTCTACCTATATTTAGAAAAGCTGGGAAAAGTGCTTTCTATAAAAGCCGGTATACAATTTGTAGCAGCAGTGATCCTAACTGAAGTTAAAATTCGATATAGTGCAAAAACGGCATATGGTTATCATGATCAAAATTAGTCCAATCCTCAGAGTTTTGATCTCTAAAAAAGAGACGAACATGTTGAATTTTGCTGAGAATGTCTATTTTGGGAACCCAAAAAAGATGCAAAAAAGTTTGCCATTTCTACTCGCTGGCTTCTTCATAAAACTACCCTCGTAGAGGGTGAAAATGGAAAATATCGATTTACCAAGAATCTGTTCCCCGTAGAAAAAAATGTTTGAACAAGAAATGTACTTGAAATAATTTTGAATAAGAATGTTTATTAGAGCTTTTTTTGTAGAATGAACCGTTCTCTCAGAAATAACGCTTAAAGTGACCGGCGATTTTCAATGTCGTGTGCGTGAAATAATTTTTTTAACACGTTGACTGCCATAATATTAACAAAAAAATTGGTCTTTCAGGATAACTTACTTTTTTTTAAGACTAGTTTTATTACTTCTGAGTGTTTTATTAAAAAAAAATGTTTGTTTTATTGATGATACCAACTGTATGGTCACGCATCCTTAAAAATAAAATTTTACTGAAGAGCCACGTGCAACAAGTGCTATGCCTCACCGACTCGTGTAACGAAGCTGTTCTTATTGCTGTCTCAGTCTAGTGTATGCCCTGTCGGGAAACTATCGAATCTGTTCAAGTCTTATTGAGAAGTTTGACTTGTGATAAAAGCTATAAAATCCGTGCTGTTTGTTCAATCAAATAAAGTGAAAATCATGAAGCTAATAAAACAATATATTTGTTTTTTTATTATTACCTACCAATGTGGGTGATTATTAATCTTGGACCCTTTCCTGCGGAAGCATTTAAACCAGAAGAATATCAGCTGATTAAAATCTTTTTTGTTTTTTTTTTTCTCCATTCGACCCTTTTTTATCTTGCTTTCATCTTCTCTGGTATCAAGTTCATCGTAAAGATTTTTTAATTTTTAGACGCTTCTGCTTTAGATTTAGCTATTTTCGCATCCATTTTTTGGTGATCTTATAATTTTTAAAATCTGCCTTGAAAACTATTTTTTATCCTGCTTATACATTTTTCTTTGCTCGTTGATTTTTCTTGGAGTTGGTTTTACCACCACCAGATTGTATGATTCTTAACCCGCGATCAGTACCGCTGTTAGAATTTATCTAACATTTTTAATTTTTTTTTGTATTACTTTTCTTTCGTGCCTCGTATATTTATCCCCTGCCAGCTATGCCCCACTGAATGTTTTGTCTAGTCACTCTCATGTTTAATTTAGATTGAAATCAACAAGAATCTGTTCAGTGCGCTATGAAAGTTGTCAGTGTCGGGATGTTAGCAAAAATCTAACGCGGTACTGATTACGTAGTTATGAATTTTGAATTACATATATTAAAATATTTTTTGTCAGCTAGACTAAATTTCGACTTTGTTGTTTTGTTTGCGATGGCGCACGAGAACAGCGACGGTTACTAGCCCTTTGGAAGGCTATAGAAGATGCTATGCAACAAGATGAAGTCGATCAATCGGACACAAATGTTTCAGAAGCCGCTTTCTTAAGTGACGAAATAGATAAAGATAATGTACAAGATCCTGCCTCTACACAATCAAATTTAGAAGGATGTGAAAAAAGTGGTCCCTATTATACTGGTAAAGATGGTACTAAATGGTTATTGCACCAAAATCAAAACAAAGTTGGAAAAAGCAGCCCTCAAAATATTGTTACACAAATACCAGGTGTAAAAGGTGTTGCAAAAGAAGCCAAAACAATATTGAATTGTTGGAAACTTTTTTCTCGAATGAAATCATTCAATATATTACAGATTGTACCAACGAGAAACTTAAAAAAATTAGACTCACCAGAAACGCAAAACATTATAGTCCTACAGATTTTGACGAAATGACTGCATTTGTCGGGCTTTTATATCCTGCTAGTGTAAAAAGAGCCCAATATTTAAACACTTCAGAACTTTGGAGCACTGACGGAACGGCCCCAGAATACTTTGCAGCTACTATGTCAGAACGCCGTTTTCACTCTTAGGTACAAGCTATTAGATTTGATGATATTGAATCTAGAGTAAAAAGAGTCCAAGAAGATCATTTGGCGCCTTTGCGATACGTTTTGGATAACTTTATTGGGAAGTTTTTATAACATTACTCGGTGGGTAGTTACATAACAGTGGATGAGATGCTTGAATCTTTCAGAGGGAGATGCAAGTTCCGCCAGTCTATTGCGAATAAATCTGCGAAACATGGCATAAAAATCTACGCTGTTGTAGACTCTCGAATGTTTTATACACAAACCATTGAAATGTATGCAGGTTAACGACCAACTGGTCCATATGAACTAAAGAAAGATGTCCATAGTGTTGTAACAAGACTTTTAGAATATTGTAGTGGTACTGTATCTTTGGCTAATGACTTGGTACACAACCACCGTATAACGTTAGTTGGCACATTACGTAAGATCAAGCGAGAAGTTCCCCCAATTTTTTTAGATACTAAATTACGAAAAAGAAATAGCAATATGTTTGCTTGGGGAGTCGATCCCAATAAATGAGTTTTTACCTCATATGTACCTATCAAAACCTAATAGAAATGTGCTGATGCTGTCGACGTTTCACAAAGATGATGAAATTGATCCAGAAAGTGGCGATGCAATGAAACCTTCAGTCATAACATTCTATAATCTAACACAAGGGGCTGTTGATGTGGTGGACAGGATGAAGGTAGAATATTCGACTACAAGAGTGAGCAACCGTTGGCCTTTAACTGTTTTTTGTTTTTTACTCAATATTGCTGGCACAAATTCACAAATTGTTTACTACAGCAATACAGACACAAAGCACAAACGAACAATATATCTGACAGATTTTGCTAAGCAACTTACGAAGCCCCATATTGTTCGTCGATCAAGTATTACATCACTGTCAATTTCACTAAGGCAAAAAATTAGAAATATTCTAGGAAATAAAGCCATTCCAGTTGATGCTGCGGAACTAAATGATGCGAATGCGAAACTTCGTGGTATCTTTTGCCCGAAGAGAAAAAACAGATTTACTCAGCACCGATGTCATACATGTTTGAAATCCGTATGTAAAGAGCATATTGCAAAAACAGTTTTGGCTTGAGCTGACTGTATTAACAGAGGAGAAGATTTCTAAATTAATAACTTTTTATTTTTTGTTGTTAATTTTTTGGTTGTAAACAGTTCTTTAATAAAACCGTTAAAAAAATTGCATAAAGTTGTCATTTGCAACAGTTATACTAAATTATATTTTATCATACCAGTCGTTCATTTTTCCAATAAATATAAATACATAAATAAAATAACAATATAAGCTATGAAAAATACTACCAAGTACCAAATACCTTAAAAAAGGGAAGAACATTAAGCGGTACCGATCGCGGGTTAAATTTCCCTATAGAGGATTTAAATAATATTGTGCATAGTAGTTATTTTCTAAATTCTGATATCAGTAATGAAGCGTCAGATAATATGTATTAATCTGCTGATGAAATTGGTTGAACGACAGGCCTATATTTAAAATTGTGTAATTACTTTCCGTATCTGAGTTAAAAAATTATCGGCAGTACAGTAAAGGTCAATGTAACCCAAACACAGGTTTCCATAAAAAAGCACGGGTCGTCTATCTTTGTTATTTATACAAGATTATAATAATACAACAGAATAACAAATACGTGAATTGTACACTTGTAATAAGTAATGACTCACGCTGCTTATTATTAAATTAAATTTATATAATTGAAAAAGAAGAATGCTAATAGAATGTGGTTTCAATAAAATTATACAAAATTAGATACTTTAATTTACTATATGATTTTTTTATATAGGTTTCAAGAATCACTCAATGTAACTCTGCTATAAATTGTACGAAAGATCCATAGTTTAAGTTTTTTTTTTAAATTTATAAGTATAATTTCTTATAAACAGTTGATAATTTTGATTTTGACAGAAAAGTATACTCCCTATAAAGAAAAACAAACTTATATGAATGTTCGAAGCACTTTTTTATTCCGTTCGAGTTAACTCCTAAACATGCACTTAAAAGGCATCAAGCGTCGATAAAAGTTGACATTGAAATTTATTTTAACTGAATAGATGTAAAAACAAAAAACAAGTCCTTTATCACCAAAGAATCACTTACCTACATATGCCCAATAAATTCTATAAAGAAATAAATTCTATTAATAGCAAACAATTTATTTGTTATAGCAGCTTCAACCTAAGGCTCCGAAAAAGATCTCTCCTTTATGGAGCAGAGACTTGGACACGCAGAAAAACTGAAATGGATAAACTTGCCGCCTTTGAAATGTGGTATTACCGCCGCATGTTAAAAATTACACCGTTAATCTATTACACCGTCACCGACGGTGTAACCAATGTAGAACTACTCCAGAAAATGAAAAAAAGCAATAATAAGCACCTTCACAACAAGAAAGCTTGAATACTTTGGACACGTCATTAGAGGATATAAGTACATAATGCTGCAAAACATTATGCAGGGAAAAATAAAAGGCAAACGGAGTCAAGAAAAAAGATGAGGATCCTGGCTTAAGAACTTGGCGAGATTGCTTTGGACTTACAACAATTGAACTGTTTAGAATATCTATAAATAAAGTTAAAATGGCCATATTGATTTACAACGTCCGACGAGGAGACGGAACCTAAAGAAGAAGAATAAATTCTGTGTTTTGAGTACTTAAAATGCCAGTTATTTGATTCTAAGCTGTTCTAATGGTCAAATGGTGCTTTGTACCGTGGTTTTGAGAAAATAGACAGTTACTAGAAGTTCTTCGTTCGTGAGCAACTTTTATTTGGATTCGATTCAACTTAAAAGATCCATATAGTAGAATGATGTTTAATTTCGGATTTATATGTCCATATTCATGACTTTTATGTACCACAATCTTAGAGATGTCTTTTAAAGAACAGCTACTGGATTTATTAGCATTTATTTACACCAATTGACACTAATGTTCTTCGGAGCACAAACGTTCGTTTAAAATTAAATTTCTTTCTCTTCTATATCGCTACAGCTTAAGTCGGACCTGGGCTCCCCCGGCTCCCCCAGCATCCGCTACCAAGCATACCTTTCCTTGGCTGTTCTCCTCCAGTTATCCACTCTCAACATATCTTTAGCGTTGATTCTCACTTCGTCTATCGACCTTTTAATTTTTCTTCCTAATGGCCGACGTCCCACCATAGTTCCACTAAGCGTTCTACTAGGTGTTCTGTTATTATCTATTCTTACAGGGTGACCTGCCCAGCGCAATCTTTGTAATTTTGCATAATTTGCTATAATTTTATAATTTTGCACATATCACTGTCTAAAATGGGTCCTAATATCCTTCTGAATAGATTTATTTCAAAAGTATTAATAAGGTTTTGTGTCTTTTCTGTTATGATCCCATGTTTCCGCACCGTATGTTGCTATTGGTAGCATGATGGTTTTATATATTTTGTACTTTACTTTCCTATGCATGTCTTTGGATCCAAACCCCTGCAACAGGGAGAAGTATAGTTTATTAACAAGCATTATGCTCTATCTTTTTTAAATTTCCTTCTCCTCGCTGCAGTCCTCAGTTATCTGTAGCCCCCCAGATATCTGAGCTGTTTTACAACTTCGATATTTACGTCGTCTAATGTAAAATTTTGCTAGTTTCGTTGTTTTCTTGCTTGTATTAGGGCTTTAGTTTTATGTAATTTGATGGTTAGCCCTATTTCTTTAGCATTTTCTTCAAGCTCCACATAAAGTTCTGCAATGTCCCTTGCGGCGCGTTCCATCAAGTTGACATCTCCTGCGTACGTCACAATCTGCTTAGATTTAAACAATACATTTTTTGGGTTTACAGACATTTTTCTTATGACATATTCCATACATATCTTAAACAGAGTCGGAGCCAACCCACCTCCCTGTGTTAGCCCCTTAGTTATTTAAAAGGGATCCGTCAATTGATTTTGAACTCGTACGTGCGCTTCTGTGTGAGTCATGTTGGCTTGAACTAATTTTACCAAATTCCTTGGTATACCAAATTCTCGCATAATTAAGTATATTTTATTTTTGTTTATGTTATCGTAGGCTTGTCGAAAATCTACAAAGATTTGGTAGATATCTATATCGAGTTTAGAATAAAAAGAGAAGATATTTTTCCTTGTAGGAGGGATTTATTTCACATAATGTGTCCGAAGTAATGTAGTTTTCGAGCTTTGATGATCAGTACTTTTTTATTCTCCCACATTCCTTTAAGGAGTTCCTCATCTGTGACTTAGTCAATTGACGGGATCTTAAGTATTCTACAATATGGACATATCTCATCTCATATTTATAAGTCCAATGGATGAATACCATGCGTTTGTGGAGTCACTTGGTAGACATCGTTAAAGCCGCCTCATTGTAAGCAGCTATCCCTTGACTGGTATATGTTCAATAAGGAAGACTGTTATGATCCCGAGCTGATTCCTGCCCGATTTTCGTAATATTTTACCTCTATTAGCACATCTTCAAACAACTAGTAGTTGTACTTTTTTTGTAACTGATCGTCTTTTAGCAAGTTCATCACTTCTCTCGTTCGTGTGTCTTCTCCGATTACCTATCATCCATACCAGTATGACACCGTTATGCTCCGCCAGTCTATTGAGTTCTCTCTCCTCGCTTTCCTAGCATAGAGACTACCTTGGAGCTCCTAAGAGTCCCTATAGGCACTTGATTATGTTTTTATATATTATATATATTATTATAAATATATATATATATATATATATATATATATATATATATATATATATATATTATTAAAAATAGGGCCTGGGTAGCGCAAGCGGTAGGATGCTTGCCTCGCATGCCGGTGGTCCGGAGTTCGAATCCTACCGCCGGCAAAAACAACTAGACATTTTTAAAAATGTCTATAGGCCCCAGGTCGACTCAGCCTGAATAAAATGAGTACCTTGGGTAAAACCAGGGGTAATAATAGGCGGTTGAAGCGTAGCACTGGCCATGTTACCTTCATTGTATACCGTAGGCCCTAGATATAGCAGACTACCCTGCTATACTCCCAAAGCCGCGAGCGGTATAAAACGGGAGACTATTATATATATTATTATAAATAAAATAAAATTAAATCTCTTTGAGCAAAAATAATTCACCAAGCGTGGAAGTAATAATCTAGACATTTATTTATTTTAGTACCCCTTTTATGTTCGTTGTATGATTAATTTAACCTTTATTTATTTTTGTATAATGTTTTTCTTTGTACGTCATTTCGTTCTTCTTTTCTTCTAGAAGAAAAGAAGAGAAGAGCATTTTCTTCTACATATTATTTATTTCTTTTTTATATCAAGGTGAAGGTAAAGTCAACACCGTATTTTTTTATTGTTTTTGCATCGTTTTAATTAGTGCTGAAACTTTTCCACATAAAGATACTATCAAGATTCTCATAAACAATCTAACAGCGGTTATAAATTCCTGAATGCTTTCTATGCGGGAGTTCAGATATTTTGATTGAAAATAATTCAATCAGAAAACTAAACAGTCTTGACATGTGTTTGTTGACTAAGTATGTGAAAGTTGAGCAACTTTATGTAATAAGTCGAATATGCGGGTAAACCGGCAAAACAATTCTATTCCGAAATATTATTGCGTTGATATAAACAAACCAACAAGTATATTAAAGTTATTAGAAAATATTTTTAATTCAAATATGTGACAAAATATTTTATCAATAAAATTTCAAAAAATATGATGAAATTTCTTAGAAAAAGTAAATTTTATTCTTATAATTTTAAACATGACAGGGAACAAGTAGCACATCTTTGTAAAGAGCGGTTTAAGTATAATTAAAAAAACATTAGTGCGAAGTATTATGACATATGGGGCTGAAAATTGGATCATAAACAAGAAAAACAGCAGTAAGATAGTAGCAACAGAGATGGAATGCCTGCGAAGATGCTGCAGAGTAACAAGAATGGATAGGAGAAGTAATGACGAAATAAAGCAGAGAACATCAATAGAAACAGACATACTAACATATATAGAACAAAAAAGACTAAAGTGGTATGGACATGTAAGAAGAACTAGCGACAGCAGATGGATAAAGAGAATAACCGAATGGAGCCCCATAGGAAGGAGGAAAAGAGGACGACCCCGAAAATCCTGGAGGAACGAAGTAGACGACGCCATGAATAAGAGAGGACTAAACGATGGAGAATGGAACAACAGAGAGAGATGGAAACGGTTGAGCGAGGGAAGGCAGTGAATACTGTAGAATCCCTAAATATATATAAAAAAAATACAATGTTTATAATTTTTTTCACCGAAAAAGGTCAAAAGTTTCACCTTATGAGAACTATAATATGATATCGTAAAGGAATTCAAAGGAAACAAAATGGGCAAAAAATTTACTTTCTTGGAAGATAGACTTGCTCAGCTGACGTCATGTCTAAGAAAGGATAGGAATATTTGGTCTCGTTCTTTGAGGTAAGACAAGTTTTAAGCAGAAATTACTTCGTGGTCATCACTCAAGCTAGGTTAAACAGTTCCACAACTTAAATGAAAGGAGCAAGCGACAGAGAACTGAAGAATTACGGGCCCACGTACCTGTCGAGGACTTGACTTTCACTGCGTGTGAAGTCAGGACACTTCCGGGAATAAAGATACTTCAACAAAGATGATTAAAGAAATAACTTTAACGCCGACCAAAGCCAAGAAGATCAGAAAAATAATTTCGCCTCAAGCGACCCCGTGAAGATGAAATATACACCACGGGAAAAGTTATCGTTATTTTTATAGAAGGTAACGTCGCAAGAAGCTAGTGGACTTTATTATAAGGTGTACATATACATCTACCCTTGTTACTCTTTACTGCAAAAGGGAAAAAGAGTGCTACCCAGATGATGACAAAATAACTGTTATGAAGACCAGTTTTTATGTTGAACTTCAAGCTTTGCTGGATGATATTGTGCCTCATTCAATTTTTAAATTTAAATTTAAATTTTATCGTGTCTGTTTGTGTAGACTTTAGATTTTAAATAACCTCATAAAAAAAATCTAATGGGTTCAAATCAGGTGATCTAAGGGGCCATTCCATTGGTCCCCTTCTTCCTATCCACCATTGTGGAAAAGTTCTGTTTAAAAATTCGTACACAGTTACTGCGAACTGTGCGCGAAACTAGATTCTGCGGTCTAAATTAGTGGGCATTTAAATATAGGGAAAAGCTGCATCAGATCAGGAATTAATGTGTTTTTTAGGAAATCCAGATATAATGCTGCTGTTAAATTTTCATCAAAAAAATATGGACCAATAATTGTATTTCTCACAATACCAGTTCATGTGTTCGTTTTTTGTGGTCTTTGGGACAGTTGCATCCAGTGTGGATTTATATCAGACCAATAAAGGGTGTTTTGTCGGTTAACATGACCGTTCAAATCAAACGTTGCCTCATCCGAAAATAAAACGTTATCAATGAAATTGTTAGGTTGGTTCATTATATAGGTACTCGCAGAATTCAGTTCTTAGGTCAAAGTCGTCTTCAATCAATTCATGGATAAGACGTACTTTATTAGGATGGTATTTTACATGTTTAAAGACATTTGATACGGAAGACTTTTCAACACCAAAATCCCTAGATAATTCTAGCACTGTACAGTGTGGATTTTCTACTGCCTCCAAAATTATGTCTTGTTGAATATTTTCATTTTTTTTTGGCCTGCCATGCTTTGCTGCATCCCTCACATGGCCTAATTCTTTGAATTTTCGCTCTATTCTGCTTACCGTACATATATTCTGAAATAAATTTACGATATGGGCGCCTTTCATGAAAAAATCGGCATACTATCGCCAATACCAATTATCATTAATATTTCAATCCTATCACTTTCGGTTAAATGTATTTTGTAAAAAAAGTTGCAAATGATAAATTGCTTGAATTGTTTTCACGTAAACGTACCTTCTGTAAAGCGTACATAATACAGATTTGTACTTTATTATTTCTGACGGCTTTTAATGTCAAATGAAAAAAACAATATTAAAAAAGACAAAATATTAAAAATATTTTTATGGTTCAGGAGCCTGGATTACTATTAAGAGTTACTAGAGACAATGTTACAAACAATGCAAGGTGTTTTTAATAGTTTATTAAAGTAGTCGTATAACAATATGAAATTTCATTTAATGTGTTTAATACGTTTATTATTCATTTCTTATTTTGTAAGTAACTTTGGTAAGTAACTTGGAATTTTTGCATTTTTGCCGCCCTATACTAATTTAAAGCAACGTATTATACATTTTTGGAATCAGCTCAGCAAGGGTAATCTATAAATTGAAAAAAAAATGGGAGCTCCATTAAAAAAAAAGGTGATGACGTCATCATACTTAGGTTGTTTACCCTGTATATTAAATTATAATTTGACAAAATAGTAAATTAAATTCAAAAATCGACCTGTTTCGGGAATTTCTAATACTGTTGTTTATTTAGCTAATAATTAATGTATGCGTTACTATATGGACGCACTGTATATGACGGTAAATTAAATTTTTCACTACAGCGCTGGATGTTCTTGTACAGCATTATTAGAAATTATGGCTTAAACTTTAACGGATTTAAGGTTAAACATAATTTATATGAAGTAAATTTGAGCTTAAATATAGCTCAAATGAAGAGCTCAACATTGAAGAGCTTATATATAGTAGCTTTTCAGAAGTCTCGAGGACTTGTATAATAAATAACGAAAGATGTACGATAAACAAATTGACTGTCGTACTAGGCTGGAAAGAAAAGGTAGTTGATACAAATGAATCTTCTTCTTCTTCTTCTCGTATCCCTACAACCCGGGGTGGGTTTTGGCTGACTGCACAACTTGCTTCCATCTTGAACGGTCGTCCATAATAATTGGGTCAGTGGGTAGCCCCATTGTTCTTAGATCTGATCATATATTGTCTCTCCATCGCATTCGTGGACGTCCTAAGGGCCTTCTTCCTGTGGGGGCTTCCTTCCATATTAACTTGGCAAGGCAGTTATTAGGGAGTCTATGGACATGGCCAGCCCATCTTCGACGTTATGATTTAATCTCTTGGACTATATCGCTCGCTCTATACATCTGCTTGACAACAGCATTTCTTCTCATTCGGTATTGGTTGCTGTTAATGTCGTGCTAAGACCCAAAGATTCTTCTGAAGTTTTTCCTCTCAAAATATAAAAGTTTTCTTTCAGTTTCTTTGGTCAGGGTCCATGTCTCTCACCCATACATGAGTACCGGTCTAATCACCGTTTTATATATTCTAATCTTTGATGTTAGTGTTAGGCTTTTAGATCTAATAGTATTGTGGAGGCTGTACATACATATGTTTGCTGCCTGAATTCTTCCTTTAATCTCTTCCGCGATATCGTTATCTGCAGTGATTGTTGCTCCGAGATATTTAAAACTCTCCACTCTTTCAAAGTTATATGGGTCTATTGTAACATTTTACCCTAATCTATCTCGTCCCTTTTGTCTGTTAATGCACATGTATTTGGTTTTCTCTTCGTTTACCCTTAAACCAGTTTTCTTTGCCTCTACCTCCAATTTATTAAAAGTCTCCTTTACATTGGTGACTGCGTTTCCCACAATGTCAATGTCATCTGCATATGCTAGTAGTAATTTTAGTCCATTTACTGTCAGTAATTCTGTTTTAAGTTGTGCTGCTCTTACTACTTTCTCCAGGATGATATTAAAGAGGAGAGGTGATAGCGCATCTCCTTGTTTCAGGTCACTGTTTATTTCGAAAGATTCTGAGAGTTTGTTACCTATCCGTACTCTGGATCTACAGCTATTCACACATAAGTTTTTTTGTAACTGAAAGTTCTGCCATCGCATTCCACATTTGATCCCTTTTAATGCTGTCGTACGCTTGCCGGAAACCTATGAAGAGATTATGGATAGTTCTATTGAATTCTCATCCTTTTTCAAGCAGCTGTCTTAGAGTAAAGATCTGATCTATGGTCGATCTATGTTTTCTGAAGCCGGCTTGGTATTCTCCCATGAAATTTTCTACAAACGGTGTCAGCCTACTTAATAGGATGTTCTATAAGATTTTATATGCCGTATTAAGTAGGGGGATGCCTCTATAATTAGAGCACTTGGTTTTGTCTCCCTCTTTATGGATGAGGATTATTACACTTTCGTGCCATTTTGTTGGTATCTTCTCTTCGTCCCATATAAGTGTTATTAGTTTGTGTATTTGTCTATGTAAAGTTTCTCCTCCGTACTTAAGGAATTCAGCCAGTATATTGTCAGAGCCTGAAATTTTTCCGTTCTTCAATTTGTTAATTGCTTGCAATGTTTCATCTATTTTGGGGTCCTCTACCGGTAGGTCCACCCCAAAATATATATTTTCTCCATGTTCTTCCTCTTGATGTATGTTTAGTAAAGTCTTGAAATATTCTTGCCATGTTTGGAGCAGTTCTTTTTCATTTATTATTAATTCATCATTTTTTCTGAGTACAGACACGCATCTAGATCTGAAGCCTTTCTTTTCGTTTGACACTGATTTGTAAAATGCTCAACTATTTGACTGTTGCCTATTCCTTTCCATTTCTTCATATTTCTATTGTTCGTACTTCGTTTTTTCTCTCTAATTAATTTTCTTGTTTCTCGGCGTGAAGTTGCATTTTTTTTTTTACTTTCTGCTGTTCCTTGTTGAAGCATAATGTTTCGCTTTATTTTTCTGTAGTGTAGTTATTCTTCACATTCTGTATCAAACCATTTCCTTATTCTCTTCCTGTTTTTCCTATTATTAGTTCTGCAGACTCCGTAATTGATTTTTCCATTTGTTGCCACAGCCTTTCAACATCATTGCTCTGATCTATGTACTGTATTTAGATGCTGTTTAATTTCTTGTTTGTAATTTTCTCGGATTTCCTCGATGTTCCACTGTCCCAATGCTTCGTTGGCCTTAGGTTTTTCTGAAGGTATTCTTAACCTGATTTTTGCTCTTACTAGGTGATGGTCTGTATCTCTATCTGCTCCCCTGAGGCTTCTTCCATGTCTAGCATCGAT
Source organism: Diabrotica undecimpunctata (assembly GCF_040954645.1). NCBI lineage: Eukaryota > Metazoa > Arthropoda > Insecta > Coleoptera > Chrysomelidae > Diabrotica > Diabrotica undecimpunctata. Next base: position 125,525,499 of record NC_092809.1, on the reverse strand, counting down.
AATTACGTGGTCAATTGGGTTCCGCGTGGAGTGGTCATTAGAGACTCAAGTCTGTTTATGAATGTTTTTATGTTGGAACATAGTAGACTTTACAAGCATATTGTTAGCCGATGCTCTACGAGCCTTTGTCCATTGTTGTTTTGAGATATCGTGGAGGCTGTGTTGTCCTATTGTCGGTCTTAGGTTAGGTTCTTTGCGCCAATTTTTGCGTTAAAGTCTCCACAGATTATCTGCATGTCTTGTTTGGGGATTTTCTCAAGCGTTCTTTCGAGTTGTTCATAGAAGTAATCTTTAATATGTTCGTCTTTATCTTCTGTCGGAGCATGTGCGGATATAATTAAGATATTGTACCATTTTGATTATGATGATGATGATACAAATGAATGGAACGAAAGAAAGAAGAAAATTATACATACAAGGACCGTACAATAAAATTTAATGACTTGCATTTGCATTTGTATTTGAAAGGTAAGCCCGAGGACTATAAGATCTAGCTGATTTCGATATAAATTAGTATTTTATATTAAGGATTCTATTCTCGCCATATTTATTCAGCATATCCCTGCATTTAGTATGTATGGAATTGTCTTTGTAATTATTTTATAGCTAGTACTATAATATTTAGTATGCGTTCGGATTATAACACCAATGACTTCCTCATAATAAACATCAGCATTTCAAACAAAAGTACCTCGCGTCATGTAAAACAAAAGAAGAATTTCCGGTATTCGTGGAACCAAAACTGTCACTTCATTCATAAAAGTCCAAATCATGAATTGTTATAATACAAACACCACAAGGTGATAATTTCACAGAATACACAGCAAGTGTTGCAAGCGGGTAACAATTTTAATATGTTGGTATTTATTTATGTTTAGAATATAATTTCTTAGTAAAATTTACACTCTGAAGAAATTTTTGGAAAACATGTATTAAAATGAAAGGTGACAATAATAGACCACGGAACTAACGATTTTTCTATTACATTCGTTGATACAGGTATCTAACTCCTGTTTTTGATCAATTTGGTGATAACTATGTAATAAACAAAGATTAAACGTCGTTTTTACTTATAAACAATATATAAACAATTTAAGAACGCTATGTCATTTTAAATACTGAAGGTCTAGATCGGTAAATTACATGGAAAAGTAACAAAATTTTACTGAAAAAGCATATAAAATTCTTTAAAATGAGGGCTTTTAAAATTATTTTTGTTAATTTGTTGCCTAAATATTGCAAAAATAGCTTCAAAAGCCGATTTTTTGAAAATTATTATTAAGTTTTTTAAAAATACACAAAAAACTGATTTCGAGTGAGAATAAGGAATGTATCACAAATATTCAGCTTTAAAAATTTAGAGAAGTTTCATTTAATAGTTATTGCAAAATGATAATTGTTTACGCCAATTGTTTATTTACAACGTTATTATGGGTAAACTTTATGAATTCTAAAAACACAAAATTGGAGAAAAAGGCTTATTTTATAAAATTAAATCATTTAACAATTAAAAAGTTTATGTTAAATATTGTAAAATAGGTTTGCAAAAGTACTGTGTGTTTCCATACTTTAACGTTTTTATTGCTTCTTCTAGATCTTCCTCGTTTATTGAGTTTTCTGTATTATCTTCCCATATATCATTTTGTTCTTCGTTGATGTCATCTTGATTTATATCCATTAGCAGTTCTTCGAAATTTTGTATGCATCTGTTAACTATTTCTTTTGTTTCTGTTATTAATTCTCCATTTTTATTTTTAATGTAAATCCAATATCCAATTCCAATCCAATATCATCTTCAGGGTTCTGCAGAACACTGGTTCTCAAACTTTTTTAATCGCGGCACCCTTGTAGGGCTAAAAGTGTTTCGGGCACACCAACCTTTGAAGCGATTTGGGAAACGACAAAAAACGAAAAAAATAGAATTCTGAGGTCCATTTGGTTTCAATATAAACTTTATTTCAAATCAATAAAATACAATACATTTGATATTCAAATATACTTATTTAATTTTAATAAATTATTACTTAATATAATGAATGAAATTGTTTCGATGATGTTTTCATTATATCCTTTAAAATTATGTGAATTTGTGTAAATTTCACCCTCAAATCCCTTGATGCTTGAAGTTTGCTTCTGTATTTGTTTTTAATGTAAGCATATGCGGAGAAAGAAGACGCACAGAGATAAGTCGATGTGAAACCCACAAGTTTTTTCACTGCACTTTGCTAACAAGATTATTTTCTGAATATACCTGCATCCAGAACTCTTCTTGGCTTCCTTCACGGTATTTGAGTTTTAAACTGCTATCTTCGCTGATCTCAAGTAGATTTTGAAAAACTTCATTTCTCATTCTGACGGGTTTATTTTTTGGGTCACACGAAAACGGGCCCATCATCCAGCTATATGTCATCTGAGTCAATGTCAGGAAAATACTTTCTTCCAAACCTTGCAAATGAGCAATAACAACTTCAAAGAAGTTCGTTTGAGGATTGATTTCATTTGATATAACAAATTCCTGTAATCGAGAGAAATTTGTGAGGTTCCTCTTTTTAACACATGCTTTGAAAAATGTAACTTTTTACGCAAGGCTTTGATTTTATCTAATTGTGCTCCTCCTTTGCCTTGAAGCGAAGTAGTGGTTTTATTTATTATTTCGAAGATATCTGAAAGGTATCCCAATTTTAGTAGCCAATTGACATCTTTTAATTCTTGGATGAAAAACTCCTCTGTAAATGAGATAATCAGTGGATCTTTTAGTTCAAATAGTTTCCCCAAAATTGTTCCCCTCGATAGTCACCGAACCTCTGTGTGGAGCAAAAGATTGAAGTAATCCATACCTATATCTTCAGCGGTGAGCTTTAAAAGGTGTGCTTGAAGCGGACGGCTCTTCACATGGTTAATTATTTTCACAGAATCATCCAATACGTTTTTCAAATCTTGCGGCATGTTTTTAGTTGCCAAAGAATGACGATTTTCTGCCACTACCTTTATTCTAGACACCGCCCCTCTGATTTTACCAACCATTGAAGCCGCTCCATCACTGCAAATATCCACACATTTACTCCACTCTTTATCATTTTTTCTTATATACTCGTGGATAGCCTTGAAATTTTTTTCACCAGTGGCATAACTTTTAAACTTTTCACACATAAGGAGTTCTTCTTCTATTTTCTTCTCGAATGGAAACCTCACATACAAGCAGAACAGCAAGTCCAGCAACGTCGGTACTTTCATCAAGCTGTAAACTGAAGAATTCACAAGTTTTTAATCTATTTATAAGCTCTTTCTTTCTACAAAGTCTGAAATAGTGTGAATTCTCTTGCTTATAGTGCTGTATGGCATCTGCACATTACCAATCTTTTTGGTCATACCTGGACCTAACATGCATTGTACATCTTTCACGCAAGGTTTAATCAGTTTCTCTGCAATGGTATGGGGTTTTCCAGCTTTTGCAAGGTGCAAACCAACAATAAATTATGCTTCAGTGGCGTTTTTTCCTTAATTCCGAAGTACTCCCTTACTCTCTTCGTCATCTGTTTCCATCTTTCACGAGCGGTAGGACTGCGGAAGGAGTTATTTCCACCTCAACGGTTCAGAGAAGTCACTCCTATGAATCCTGTCTTTTCATTAGTTTCAATTTATTCTTTTATATTAATTATCAGCTAATATTTATTTTTGCCTTAATTGACTGCAGCTCGGAAGAGGGATGCAGAGAATCCGTGAAACCATTCTCCCTGAAAGATTGTTATGCCATGACGTTCGTCTTCGACCTGGCCCTCTTCTTCTATATATCTTGCCTTGAATTATTAAATACCAGATGGAATAACCACCGAGGTTCTAAAACACGGAGGAGAAAGTATAACCCTAGAGATGACAAAACTTACACAAAAACTAATATTGCACTGCAAGATACCAGAGGCATGGAGAAACAGCATAATGATACCAATGTTCAAGAAAGGAGATAAAGAAGACTCCAATAATTATAGAGGTAAAAATCTACTGAACACCTCACTTAAGCTTAACATAAAAGTCCTAACCTACAAAATCAATAAACTAACAACTTTATCAGATGAACGACAAGGATTCAGATCCAGAAGATCCTGCGTAGACGCTGTATTTGTACTAAGACAAATCACAGAAAAGGCCATCGAGTACAATAAATCAGCATATCTATGTTTTATAGACCTGACAAAGGCTTTCGATAGCATCCAAGTCGAAGAGGTCTTACACCTACTGTATAGAAGAAACATACCAATCAATATTATACAGACCATCGAAAACATCTACTTCCGTAATCGAATACAGGCAAAGATAAATGGAAAACTAACACGGTATATACCAGTACAAAGCGGAGTCAGACAGGGTGACTCGTTAAGCCCACTTCTCTTTAATATAATAATGGAGGGAATAATACAAGCAGTACGTGAAGGTCATGGCTACAGAACTGGGAACAAAGAAATCTAAATATTATGTTATGCAGACGACGCCGTATTAATCGTCGAGACATAAGACGAGCTCCAAAGATTAACACACATATCATACAACAATAACATACACAATACAACAGCCAAGAAATACAATATGACAATATCAGCAGAAAAAACCAAATGTATGACAACATCTAAATACCCACTACGATGTAAAATCGAAATTGATGGGGAAATAATAAAGTAGAAACAAGATTTAGATATCTGGGAATAGATTTAACTAGTTACGAAGATGTTGAAGAGGAAGTACGACAACAAAGCTTAAAAGCTAGTAAAGCGACGGGATCTCTTAATGACATAATCTGGAAAAACAAACACCTAAGACAAGACACAAAAACAAGAATCAATAAAGCAGCAATTAGACCTATATTAACATAAATGGCGAAGACAAGACCTGACACATCTAAAACGAGACGACTACTAGAAACAACAGAGATGAAAATACGTAGACAAATATCAGGGAAAAAAAGTCTATTGGATAGGGAAAGAAGCAAAAACATAAGAAGAGCATGCAATATAGAAGACATAAATTGATGGGTGACAAAACGGAAACAGGAGTGAAACGAATACATTAATAGAATGGCAGAGGATAGGATAGGACGAATAGCACGAGATAAGTCACCAAACGGACAAAGAAGTATTGGCAGACCAAGAAAAAGATGGTGCGATAATTTAAACAATTTAGGAAGCTAATATTGAAGAAGAAAATGTAGGCTTTAAAGTCTACATACAAGAAAGAAGAAGAAGAAGAAGAAGTATTATTAAATGCAGTACATTATATCTCTCTGGGTGACGCATAACATGACCAAAATATTCCAGTTTGTGATTTTTGCGTGTTCTGACCACTTCCGTAACTTTTTCCATCCGCTGCAAAACAACTTCGTTACGAACTGTATCTACCCATTTTTTTTTTAATTCTCCGATATACCCACATTTCAAAGGCTTAAAGTCCAAACTTCGACACCATATAAAAGAATAGCGGATACATACAATATTAATCTAATTTTCAGTCTCAAAGTAATATTATTTCTACATAAGATTTTCTTCATCTTAAAAAATATTTCTATATAATCGGGTAGGTATATCATTTCGCTATTTGTAGAAGAAAGTCGACGATATAATGAATCATATTATTGAAAAAAGGCATGAGTATGCTGTAGGTGTAGATCTCAATATATTATTCATATATTGTAAACAGCCTTTGACGGTTTATCTTACAACACTGAACACTTTTAACTGGCGTGTGTAAATACGCCTTAAGAAAGTTTTATCTTAGATGTTTTCTCACGCGCCAATATTCGTTTTATTTTAAAATGAAAAGAGAGCTAAACAGAAGTCTCGATAGCCTTCAGAAACAAAGAAAGTAATATTAACTTACAAAATCGGAATTTCCCAAGTAAACTCGTTAAAAAATAAACCTCTTTAAAGTGGCCAAAGCAGTTATTACCATGTTACAACAAGTGTTCTTACTACATATTAAATCGAAATGGGTTAACATATAAAGACGGGGTTTTCAAAAAAAGTTTTAGCTTTTGAAATCAACAATTTCAAACGATAACCTACATAACGTCATAATGGGAGATAAATACATAGTTTACACTAATTCAATTTTTGCTGATAAGTTTGACAATAGAGGTCTATTTGTTTACATTCTGGTGACCCCTACGAGAAATGATTTTATTTTTCCAATCTCATTATTCAATAATTTAGATATGGTAGGACAGTGTCGTAGTTGTTTTCGAATTTAAACAGATCTTTGACTTCAAGGACCTTTCATTAATCCTTAATATTATTATTTATGCTCAAACAAATCGGCTAGCTTCACGACTCTACAACATGACATAATATTGCTTCCTCTTTCTGTGTAAAAATATACAAAATAAAGTAAAATAAATTGCACACAATATATTAATTGAAGCATAAATGCTTTTAATTCAATAGAAATAAAATAGGTTTAGGCTATTTTTAGGGCAATGATATTAATATACATTAACTGTTTTCAGTCCAATGATAACAATATACAATTACATCGAAAAGGATATCAAAAATTGACAACGTTATTAAAAAACACCACGAAAAACCAATAATTGAATCCTCTTTTGGTTTCCACTTACTACGAGAAACCGGGTGAACACTAAATTGCGTCAGGGCTCAACACGGTTGATATTCATCAAATCTTTGTGTATGTAGTATTCCCTATGATCTGCTTAGATTCTTTAAACTATTTGCATGCTTCTATAATTATAAAGCTATTTACTTTTCTGAACGGATGATTCCTTATAGTCCCTCTTTTCTCTCTCCCTTACTACCCATTGTACATCTAGTCCAGTCGTCAGAGTTGACCCCTAAACATCATACGAATAAGCTGAATTTTACCGAAAATATTAATTTTGGGACCCCAAAAAAGATGCAAAACATTTTACTATTTTTACCTCCGGGCTTCCCCCTAAAACCCGCTACCGTAGAGGGGTAAAAACGCAAAAAAATCGATTTACTGAGAATCTATACGCCGTAGAAAAAAATGTTTCAAATAAAAAAATGTAGCTGAAATAATTTTAAAGAAAATGGTTATTAGCAGTTTTTGTGTAGAATAAACCGTTCCCTCACAAACAACGCTAGAAGCGACCGTCGGTTTTGAATGTCAGTTACTCGCGAAAAATCAATGTTCAATAAAATTTGTATCAGCTCGACGGTAAAAATTCGATATCTTTTGATCCAAGTATCCTATCGATAAAAATCAAGATGAGTTTTAAAGGTAAAGAGTGCAGTTTTCGTATGCAGTTTTTGTATTGTGCTGCAAATATTTATACTTAGTTTTTATAAAAATGTTAAATAAATAAAAGTCAATCCTTAAAACCTAAGACACGAAATTTCAATTTTGAGTAGTGGCAATAAATATGAGGCATTTGAAATTTGAATAAAAAACGCAAAAATGCCTCCAAGAAGACGGTTTTTGGATGTAGTTTATAGCAGAAGTTTGATTTTTTCGAAAAACGTACTAGTGTAATATGAGAAAAAAGTTTTGAACGTTTTAGATCGTTTGTTATATGAGAGTTTAAATCCAACGTTTTTTAAGCATATTTCAAATGCTTGGTTTTGAAGGTTAGGCTCGAGTAATCAAAACTTAATGGTGGTCAGTCAATGAAAGATATAGATTGTATTGATCTCATGGGAATCATAAAAAATGGCAAAAATCGCGTCACGTTTATTTATTTAACACCTTTATAAAATATACGTTTATTTGCGGCAAAATATAAATTGCAAATTGCATACGAAAGCTGAACTCTTTACCTTTAAAACACATTTTGAGTTTTGTCGTTAGGACACTTGAATCAAAAGATATCGAATTTTTACCGTCAAGCTAATACAAATTTTATTGAACATTGGTTTCGCGCTGGTAACTGGCATTCAAAATCGACGGTTGCTTCAAGCGTTGTTTGTGAGAGAACGGTTCGTTCTACATAAAAAGTGCTAATAAACATTTTTATTGAAAATTATCTCAGCTACATTTTTTATTTAAATCATTTTGTTTCTACGGCGTACAGACTCTTAGTAAATCGAGTTTTTCGCGTTTTTACCTCCCTACGAGGGGGATTTTAGAGGGAAGACCGGGGATAAAAGTGGCAAATTTTTTGCTTCCTTTTTGGGATCGAAAAATTATTATTCTCAGCAAAATTCAGCTTCTTCGTATGATTTTTAGAGGTTCAGTGGCATTTTCGTCTCTGACGACTGGAGTAATCTCATAAATTATGTTTTGCTACATTTAATTGTATTCATTTAATTAAAATCTTTTAGTTGCCTCATATATTATAAGTCTACTCTTACGCAATAACTTGGATGGACTTATTTATAACCGTTCTTTTAATTCATATTTTCTTTATTACTATTTCAATGACAAAATCTAAAATTTTAGCCAAGATCACCTTGTCTATTGATTTGGATTTATTTTTCTTAATAGTGTCCACGATCTGCTTGTCGTCATCGTTATAAATGATATCGATTTTGTAGGGATCTTCATATTGGTCGAAAATTTGATCTCCCCCCCCCCCCGAAAATCAGAAACCAAAAGTTTCTTCAAAATTGAAGAAAAAAACACTAATTTGTATTGGAAGGGAGACGAATTTTGATGCAAAATTCATGCCCTCAAATGTAACCCCCACTGCCCCGCATCAACCACCAGTTTTTTTAAATAGCAAGTGTCGTCAAGTGGCATATCATTTGAATGGTATTTGTTTCTCTACATGACCCTCTATTTTCTTTTAATTTACGGAATAACAAATTAACCAATTAAATGTTCGAAATGACCTCTGTGACCTCAATACAATAATACAGTCTATTTTCAAAGCCTCTTCGTACATTTGCAAATACCTCCTGTGTCAATAATCGGCATTCTGTCACAATTCTTTGTCGCAACTCTGCAAGATCTGTAGACAGAGTGGCGTATATTTTTGATTTTAGGTATCGCCACAAAAAAAATCCAAAGGCGAAAGATCCGGTGATCTGGCCGGCCGCTCTATTGGACCCCTTCTGCCAATCCAACGCCCTGGAAAATGTTGATTCAAAAATTGTCTTACGCGTATATCATAATGTGGGGTGCCCCGTCCTGTTGGAAAGTCAGTTCAGCCTCTAAAAGATTATTATTAGCTTTCAATGTGTCAGTTATTACCGGTATTAGGTTGTTTCGTTGAGATTTCCTTCAAGAAATAATGGTCCAATAACGTGATTCCCTAAAATGCCAACCCATACATTTAATTTCTGAGGTGTTTTTGTATGTGTCTTCATGAATAAATGAGGATTACTGTTACTCCAATAACGACAATTATGTCTATTAACTTCACCATTTAACATAAAAGTACGCTCATCGGAAAAACACGTATTGTACAATCCATGTTGGTTGTTATTTATAATTTCACTAAATTCTTTGCAAAATTGAAGCGGGCGATCAGAATCATCTTCGTTTAGTTGATGAAGTAATCGTATCTTATAACGGTGAAATGTATGGGATTTTATAATTCGATTAACACTAGATGCTGATACAACAGATGCACGAGGTAGTTATCCGATAGACTGTCGATTATCCATTTGTAAATGACCCAATACCGCCACTTCAACTGCTTCATTTCGCACTCGACGGTCTACTTCGTACTTTGTTTTGTTAACATCCCCTGTAGCTTTAAACTTATCGGTTAAATGTTTAACGTATTGGTGACTTACGTTTTTTTCTGAGTGGTTCGTATTAAAGATCCTTGCCGTAGCCTTAGCACACTGATTATTTCCATATTATAGCTTAACTAATTCTATTCTTTCTTCTCTAGGATATCCCATTTTTGTAAGCCTTTACAATAATATCTCTGATTAATCAGCTGTTGACAAATCTCATATCAAAGGTAACCTGGTAAACAGTAAAGAAGATAATTAGGATTCATTTTTTTGATGTTTTGATGTTTTTTTTTTTGTTTTTTTGTAACATTCAACCAATAAATTGGTTAAATTCAAAATTATCTTCAAAGTTACTACGTAAATTAAAAAAATAGAGTGTCGTGTACAGAAAAAATTACTTTTCAAATGATGTGCCACTCGACTACACTTGCTAATTAAAAAAACTGGGGGTTGATGCGGGGCAGTAAGATTTTACATTTGAGGGCATGAATTTTGCATGAAAATTTGTCGCCCTTAAAATACATATTGACGTGTTTTCCTAAATTTTGAAAATAATCTTGGTTTCTGACTTTCTGGGGGGCCAAATTTTCGTTTCAACACACTGTATGTACAGTGTTTCATTTAAATACTATCTTTTATCCAACTTAATATGTGCTTAATTTTTTTATTAAAGAAATTAAAATAATTGTTGACATTTTGATAATAGTTCAGTACACCTAATAATAACGGAAATAACTGTACAAACGTATCCGGATGAAATATGATAAATTTTAATTAGGGTCTAGAAAAATAATTGACCAGAACTTTAAATATAAATTATACCGACTATAAATAAGACTTAAAATAAAGTAGAAATCTGAATTATTCCTTTTATAAGCCAACCATTTCTAGTATTTTAAATAGTGTTGAAAGTCATTTTCATAATTTCACTCAATTTATTTTTTAATGAACTTTTGAGATTTTGATGATTATGTAACTTGTGCAAATGATCTAATTTTTAATGAATTTCTTGATCTATTTCTAACATATGAACATTCTGCATATAACATGCATTTTGTATTCTAACTGGAATTAGAGAAATGGGAAATACTACCTGAGATATGTTTCAGAGAGTAGCTCATCGCCAAAGAAGCGTTCATTTTTGTAAGTTACCTCAACCTATTTTAAAAACAAAACATCCACTAACAAGATGAGATCTGATCTAATAACTGAACAAATTACTTAAACGAATAAACTTGAGTCTATTTTAAATATGACAAGATTCTTTTGTTGTTCTATGCAGTGGCGGATCCAGAAATTTTTGTCAGGGGGGATCATGGGTCTTGAGGGTGATTTTGACACAGGATTTAGATTTTTGCACCTGTCAGTTGCTGATCCCCAGAAATTTTTTGTCGGGTGGGGGGGTCATGGGTCTTGAGGGTGATTTTGATATAGGATTTAGATTTTTGCACCTTTACGATTGATATGATTTGTGCCTTATGTAAAGGAACCATTTTCTCAATAATTATTTTAGGCGATATATTAAATGAATGAGAAATTATTAAAATCCAAATATTCTACGGGTGCAAAGAAGGATACAACATTAAGGGATCTTAAACTTAAACCAGAAAAAAAATTAATCCCACATACTCTATGGTAGTAAAATCAAGTGTACAAAACTATTAAACTATTAAACCATAGGAAAGTTATTAAAATATAAATACTGAAAAATCAAGGACTGTTAATTTAAACTAGATATTTTAAAGACAACTAATTAAAACCCACCTATCCTATGGCTACAAAATCAAGAACAAACCAAGGATAAATAAGTATAACCGCATGTTAACTAATTTAAATGCAATAACTCAATGTAAGTAATGAATGTATTAAACATTCCTAATAAACTCTATCTTATCGTTGGATATCCGATATCAATTTGTAAAAACATTCATTTATTCATTATTGCTATACGCAATGGAAATATGGACTCTCGGAATTACAAGTATCAGGCGTATAGAAGCCTTTGAAATGTGTGTTTTTCGAAGGATGCTGAAGATTTCGTGGACAGAGCACGTGGCCAACAACGAGGTGCTGAGAGTAATGAAGACTGAGAGAACTCCTAAATATTATAAACAAAAGAAAAACGAGTGATCTAGGACATATTTACAGAGGAGAAAAATATAACTTTCTACGACTCATAATGGAAGGGAAAGTAGAAGAAAAAAGAGGTCCAGGAAAAAGAAAATGCTCCAGGCTGAAGAATGTAAGAGACTGGACAGGCATGGACACACATTCGATACTAAGAACAGCTTAAGATAGAGAGCAATTTATTTAAATTAATTATTTAACAAAAAACATAATATAATTTAAGAATAGTTATTTCTATAATTAGGCATACTAGGCTACAAGTGAGTGAAATATTTTTTTACTCGGTATTGAAATTTTTCTCACGAATTATCAGTAACAGCCGGTAACGAGTGGTAAATAAAAGTTCAGTGATTAAAAATACTGTAAGAATAAGATAAGTAAATATATAATTTTATAAAATGTATTCTTTTCGTCTATCCGATTTAGCAAATCGCTCTTTGATTACATCAACATCTAGAGAAATTTCAAGATGCACATTGATGAGTGCTAAACCAGTTAACCTTTCCTCAGAAGTTCTATTTCTAATCCAAGTCTTTAGACGCTTAAGCGTAGAACGCTCCGCTGTTGCTGTACTGACTGGCAGTATAATTAATATTTGCAGAAATATTGTGATATTTGGATACATGTGAATATCGCAGTTTTCTAATACTTCTAAAATACCATTAGGAAGTTTTCCATTATTTTGCACTCTTTTCCAGTTTTGAATCCACAGTGAAAACTCTTGTTCTACTGTGGAATATGCAGTAAGTAGTAGGTCCAATAGTATCCTGGTAGGCGTCAACAATTTTTTTTAATGCGACTTTATCTTCTGGTGTGTTATCAGTTTTAGGTAAAACAAATCGAAGATTGAATAGAATCATAACTTTCGGTGAAAGTCGTTCTTCTAAATCAGTTAAGATATTGTCTAAAAGGGGTAAATAAATAGATCGGAAAAACAGTTAGCAGATTGGTTTTGACGACAGGTTTAACGAGAAACTATACGAGGCATCTTCAATTGAATGTTTAGTTGTTCAGCTATTTTGTTTACTTCATAGTAAAGTTTGCTAAAAACAGATTCAGCATTTGATCTTTTATTTTGAAGAATGCATTTAGTGTCCTCTATGGCCTCAGTAGCCTACTTCAAATCTAATTTTGGTAACTGAAGAAGACGACTAAGTGATACAGTTGTACCTAAAACATCACGAAGACAAACTACTGAAATGAGAAATTCTAGGCTCCTAATAGTTTCCGTTAATGAAAATGCATCAGCTGACATTTGATTGCCCTTCCACGTAGAAATTGTTTCAAGAGCGTTGTATATTTTGATGAATGATTCGCCCTGGAACTGAAGATGACCTTCATGCCTTTCAACCCAACGAGTTTCACAAATACCTTGGACAGCAGCCTCCAGTTCCTTTATTTGTATTTACTAACTTATCAGACAGAGCTAATGCAACAACAATATTCACTTTGATATTTATTATAGATAAATTATAAAATGTAGCACACAGTCTCAACAATTATAATACATACTCAAACTACAAACAACCAATTCGTAGACAAAACTGAAGATAAGAAATACCTAATACATAATACAAAATAAAAATGTGCTGATTTCGTGCGAAAAGTCATGTCATGTACATTGAATGAGCAATAATGTGTGGGCAGAAATTCTATCTCATCGATAATCGAACGATTCTCTGTCACTCAAATGACGAATTGACAAAATTTGAAAATCGCGTAACTCTGAATTCGTGGATGTCCTAGTCGAGGTATTACTGTATTTAGAATTGTTGATTTTTTTAAAGAGCAGTTTAAAAAGACTTCCGTATAATCACTTACCCGTAGAATAAATGAGTTTGAACCATTTCAACTCTTGACTTCCTGCTTATAAGGTTGATGGGTTTTAAATTATTTTTTTAGGATTATTTGATTCATATTTAATTTTGTTTTGGGGGTGGTCATGACCCCCGTGACCCCCCCCCCCTTTGGATCCGCCACTGGTTCTATGTAACATTTACGCCAATGTAACTTAAGTCATTAATTTTGGCTGATCTTTTAGCGATAATTTCTTCAGAAAAGTAAGCTAGTTTCAAATGAAGTGGCGAGAATTTCTCAAAACAATAATTCCTAACCTAACGAAGCAGTGGCGTTCCAAAAAATACTTAGTTTACAATAGGTTAAATTGTTGAACATAGCTAAAAGTAGACATAATGTATTCAAAAATAATATTAGATTATATTTTTATATCTTTAAAGCAACACTCATTTATAAAGATTATATTAAGTTTTAAATCGTTAATATTTATAGTATTATTACTAAATTATTACTAAAATTTATATAGGGTTTAAGTCTGGATGATATGGTGGAAGTTTCAAAGAAAGTCCACATTCTTGCAGTAACTTGTCACATTTATATTGAATATTATTTTGTTTGTGTCGTTTGATGATTTCATACAGTTGCACCTTTAACATTGATATTATAAGTGCTATATTGTTTTCTGTTAACCAAATATCATATTTGCTTTTTAAGATTAATGGTAGGTGCTCTATTAACTTGTACATTATGGTATGGTGCATTGGAGCATTCTTTCAACAATGTTTAGTAATTTTCTGCATTCATGTCATCATGATAATTTCCCGACTTGACATCTGATGTAAAAATCGAAAGCTATCGCAACCTACGTCCATTTGAAATTTTTTAAAAAGTGTTCAGCGTAGTGTGTCCTGCATGTACATAAATTCCATCAAAATATACAATTGCCCTACCTTCAGTTGTGTATTATTTAATATTGTCTAAATATTTAAGACTTACCGCAAGAATGTCATTCCGTTCAATTAGGAAACGTCGATAATCTTTCGTTTTATTCCATTTAAAGTCCAATTTTTTTACAATTCTGTAGATAGAACTCGCACTTCCAGTTCACTCGTACGACTTTTCAAGCCTTCCCTAAAAATGCTTCAATCATACACGATGATAACCTTCAGTCTCATAAAAATTGTAAATTGTATTTCTAATGAACTGTTTGTCGTAGTCCCTCAAGTTTTTTTACTGTTGTTTTCCATTTAGCAGGGGTTGTAGCTGGAATTTATTGTGAATTATACACATTTCAGTAGCTTCGCTGACCCGTTGTTGAGTATTGGATTGTTTGTCTTAAGAAAACAATGTTTGCATATATTTAAACACTTTGTAAATTATCGTTTTAAATCCAGTGGTTAGAAATTCTCGAAAATAATTCTTAACAGTTTGTTTGTTTGGTTTTAAATATAAAAGATCTTTATGAAAGAAAATTTCATTCATTGTTTAAGTGAGTAATACAATATTTTGCAATGCCAATATTGCAACGTCAATGCATAGTTGTTTCTATTGTCTATGCGATAAAATATTTTTTGGATCTGCTCGCCACTGCATTTGAAACTAGCTGTATCTGCAACCATAACGAGGTTCCTCCTGCCATTGCAGTTCCCCTTATCCTAGAAGCGTTCCATTCCTCAGCTCTCGAATCACCTTCTTAAAGTGCCCTCTCCTCAACGGGGGTTGGCTACTACAATTTTAAACTCTTCTCTATCTTCAGCTGTTCTTATTAGCTGTTCAAAATTTAGCCCTGTCCATTGTCGGATGTTTCTGAGCCACGAGAGTCTTTTCCTTCCTAGGCCTCTCTTTCCCTTGATTTTTCCTTTCACTATAAGTTGGGCATATTGGTACTTATTATTTCTCAGTATGTGGCCTAGGAATGATGTTTTTCTAACTTTTACTGTGTTAAAAAGTTCTCTTTCCTTGCCTATTCTATGCAGCACTTCTTCGTTTGAGGTATGCGATGTCCATGAAATTTTGAGTATTCTCCGGTAGATCCACATTTCAAAGGCCTCCAATTTATTTACGGTTGATGTTTTAAGGGTCCACGTTTCAACTGCATATAGAAGAGTCGACCAGACGTAGCATTTTGATAAACGTAGTCGAATTTCGAGTTTTATTCGAGAATCACAAAGCAGTTTTTTTATTTTTTCGAAAGATTTTCTGGCCTGTTCTATTCTCGATCTTATTTCTAGATCAGGATTTGGGCTGCTATCGATCCAACATCCCAGGTACTTAAATCTATTGACCTGTTCTAAAATGTGCCCATTTATTGTGCAAGGTTGAGGTATGTTTTGGTTTTTTCGGATTGACATCACTTCGGTTTTTTTAATGTTTTCCTAATTTCTACTTCTGCGGATGTGGAACCTTCGATCCTAACTCTGGCGTTTTGGTTCCAGTACAAGTTTTTTAAGAAATTGATGTCTTTTCCATCTAAACCGACTTCTCGAATCATATCTATCAATTTTTTATATATATATATATATATATATATATATATATATATATATATATATATATATATATATATTATTACAATCTGATGAACAATTAAATCAATGAGTAATTTTGTTCTAATCTAGTTGAATTAAAGTTGTTCCTAAATCTAAGATTTTACTCATTAGTTTTCCTGAGGCTCTAATACTTTAACTACACTAAAACTGATATGTACTACTATATGTACTATATGTACTATCCACTAACTCAAACGGCTTTGTTCTTTTGAGTCTTCTCACTATAAACGTGTTGTCCAGGAGCTGGATGGCCTTGACGTTAACATGTTAAAGTATATATATATATATATATATATATATATATATATATATATATATATATATATATAATTTAGCTCTCCAGGCCTAGAAGGCTTGGGTTACTATTCTTTTCCATTCTTTTCTGTTTGTTGCTTTATTTTTCCAGTTTGGAATTTTAAGTTTTTCTATGTCTTTTTCAACATCCTTCTTCCACCTGGTTTTCGGTCTGCCTTTCTTCCTTTTCCCTCGTATTCCTCCCATTAGCATTCTTTTTGGCAGTCTCGTGTTTTCCATCCTTTGGATGTGTCCCAACCATCTCAGTCTTTGTGACTTTATGATCCCTACGATATTCGGCTCTCCATACATCTCCTCTAATTCCATATTTGGTCTTTTTATCCATATACCATTCCATAATTTACCTCCAAATATTTTCCTGAGGACTTTTCTTTCCCAGACTTGCAGCAAGACTTGCTCGGATTTGTTCATTGTCCATGTTTCACTGGCATATAATACAATAGGTCTTATTACTGTCTTATATATTCTTATCTTAGCCCTTCTAGATATGTTTTTGCTTCTTAATAAATTGTTTAGTGCAAAAATACAACGGTTACCGGCCATAATTCTCGCTTGGATTTCTTCCTTCATATTTCGTCTTCTCGTGAATGTCTCTCCTAAATACTGGAATATTTCTACTTCTTCGAATTTATATGTTTTTTCATCTGTTATTACTGTCAGATATTGTTCTTGTAGGTAATCTCTTTCTGTCCATTCCATATATTTGGTCTTTTTTCATTTATGTACATCCTTTTCTTTCTCGCTTTAATTTCTAATCTTTTTATTATTTCTTTTAATTCTTGCTTACTTCTGGCTATCAGTACAATGTCGTCAGCGAATGCTAAGCATTGGTATTTTCTTTGATATATAAGTCCTGACCTGTTGATTCCAGCTTCTCTGATGGTAACTTCGAGGACGATACTGAACAACAGCAATGTTAAAGTAGCCGCTGTTTATAACCACTGTTAATTTTGTAAGTGATTTGATTAACAGTATCCATTTGAAGGTCTCGATGAATATATCACTGTTTCGACAATACCAGGGTGCATTAACGATGTTCTTCAGTATCTTGTTTTGGAATCGCTATATAACTTCAGCGTTGCTTTTACTAGAACATCCCCAAAGTTGTATCCCGTAGGTCCAGATAGGTTTTAGTACTTGCTTATATAGAAGCAGTTTATTGTACGTGATTAATTTTAAACTTTGACCTAGAAACCAGTATATTATTATTATTATTATTATTATTATTATTATTATTTTTATACTTAATTCCCAGCTCTGCTTATTTTTTATATGAGGTTTCCAGCGGATCCTCACGTCGAGGGTCATTCCCAGGTATTTTGCTGTGTTAGCATATGGAATCGTTATGTTGTTTATTCTAACAGATATATAAATATCTTTCTTATTTGTAAGTTGATATGCAAAGACTTGTTCTCATTTAACCTAACTTAACGCCATGTCTTAGTTCATGTGACAATTTGATCAATACACTTTTGTAATTTTTCCACAGCTTCTTCATGATTATCTCTCACCTCCATAATTGCCGTGTCATCGGCAAAGGTGGCCACTGTATAATATTGAAGGTCAGGGATATCGCTAGTATGCAATAGATACAGCACTGGTCCAAGTACGCTACCTTGAGTTACTCCCGCCTTGATATCTTTTAGATCGGAGTAAAATTCCTCTTGTTTTATTCTCAAGTAACTGTCTGTAAAATAAGATTTCAAAATTTCAACACACTTTGGCAGTAACACTTTCAATTTGTGACATAGTCCTCTTATGCCAAACTTTGTGGAAGGACTGTACCACATCCAAGAAGACCGTGGAACAAACTTTTCGTTCTTCTAAACTTTTCTTTCTTCTAAAGACTTTTAGATGATATCAGTAATTCGATGAACTTAGTCTATTGTCGAATGACTCTCTCTAAAACAAAACTGATGGGTGGGGATCAAATTCTTATCTTCGATAATAATTTAGTTTAAATCTCTTATGCAGCAGTTTCTCATAAAGTTTCTCAAAACTACAGGAAGTAATGAAATGGGTATATACGATGAAACTTTGTGCAGTGATTTTCCTGGTTTAATGATCACAATTATTACCTCTGCTACTTTTCACATGCTAGGTACATACTTCAACCAACATGATATATTAATAAGATTAGTAAGTTTAAATATACACTTTTTTGGCAGTTTTTTTAGTACTTCTCCAGTGATAAGGTCAAAACCAGGTGCTTTCTTTAAATTGATGCTTGTTTGAATTTCGTTAGATACTTCTTTTGTTGAAGTAATAACCGTAACATTTTTTGGTTCTGGTTCATTTCAGTATTCAGGATGTTCTCCATCACTTGGTTGGAAAATCGCTTGTAGATGTTCTGCAAATCTTTTTGCTTTTTAAACATTGTTTCGAGCCTAGGTCCTATCTGCAACTCTAATTGGTGGATTTTGTAAAATAGGCCTTTGCAGTTGCTTTGTGGTTTTCCAAAGCGAATACTCTGTTCTGTTGTCATTAGTGAGTTTACTTAAATAATCATCAATTTATTTATTTTTGCAGAAATATTATCGCAGAAAAATTCGTGAACCAGTAGAAATCCGAAGTCATGCAGAGAATATAAATAGAGAAAAATCCTATTTCTTATTCCCCACTAGAACTGGGTGCGTCAGAGAATTTGAGTATCTTGAACCAATGATAACGGATCACAAAAAATAAACAAAACGCTCTCAGCAAATGTCTTTATGTCCTTCAAAATCTTATAAAATCGAAATAAATAACAAGACCTACATAGATACAACTATATAAAACCAAGGAAGACCTTTGGGCCTGTGCTTGATGGAGCAGCAGTACTATAAGAACTAACAAAGAACTGGAAGAACTATATCCAGACGCTAACATAATAATAGAAATATAGTCCTAGTAGGCAGGACACCTCAGAAGGCATTGTGACGAAAGACTAGTAAGGCTGGTATGGAAAGAAACCCCAACTGGAAGAAGACCACGTGGACGACCTTGATTCCGGTGAAGAGATAATACAGCAGAAGACCTTAAAGCTATGGGTGTGAAGAATTGGATGGAGCTTGTCCAAGACAGAGACGGATGGAGGCTTTTTTTTAAGTCAGTGAAAACCCATGAAGGGTTGTAACGACACGGAGTAAGTAAATAGTAACACTGGGATAATATTTATCTTAATGTCACCGAGAAACATTAGACAATTTTTTAAGACTTCAACGATTTAATATTCAAATAAATAAAGAAAAACAGCCCTCGAGGGCATATTTATTAATGCAGAAGAAAACTATTCATTTAAAGTTTTAATGTATTTGTATGAATCTGGAATAAATAAGCGTTTAGTAAACGGAACGTTTACCATAAAACATTTGTCATGTTTTTCTATTGTTCAAAAAATAACAATAGTATATGTTTCTCACATAAACTAATACACACTGATTTATTTAACTAGCCAGAGTCAACAAATACATTATTTTGTCTACATTTTATAATTTTCTATATATAAATAAATATAAAACGGATACAAATTTTACAACGGCTGGAATTTGGCTCTCTCTATGTAAATATTTGCAAAAGTCGATATTGTAACGAGCAATAATTTAAATGAAAACTCTGAGAAATCTTTTTAAAACTAAGAAATATCTAGTAAGCAATATAAGAGTAATAGATTTTTTGTTATTTATGATATATTGTCTTAAATATATATATATATATATATATATATATATATATATATATATATATATATATATATATATACATGTTTTGGTATCGACCGAATATTATTTAAAATAATTTTCTTTGGTATATGTCAGGTTCTGTTGGTCTGGAATTAAAACAATTCTATTTTTTTGTCACTTTATATTTTTTCTCGTGTTAAAGATAAGACACCAGTAATGTATACTACCTATACAATCTATAAAATACCGTGTTTAGGCTGCGAAGGTTGCTACATTGGACAGACAAGCCAATGGTTGAAACAACGTATTACCCAGCACAAAAGTGACTGCCATAAAGGTAAAAACACATGCGCTGTCGAACACTCCATCAACACAGGTCACAAATTTGACTATACCAATGTTGAAATCCTACAAACAGTAACTAATTATAAAAACAGGCTGTTTCTGAAAATGTGTTATATTACTAACACAAAAAATGTAATAAATTACAAACCAGATACGAATCAGCTAAGCAGCACCTACAGCAATATTCTGCAATTCATTCACGTCAAAATTAATTTACGGTATAGTATACCTGCTACCTTAATTTATATATAGAAATTTAAAGAAACTTCTCTATTCCACTATACAGTTTTTGTTGTTTTATGTGTATTTTAACTTATTTTAGAAATTGTCAGTCTAATTGTGAAAGTGTAAAACACATGTTTGTCTTGTGTTTTTTTTTGTGAAAAATTGTACCTCTGTAAGTAAATATTTGTTTAATAAGTGTTTAATTCCTGTATCCTACCTGTACTTACATATGGAGCTCAAACCTGGACATTCACTAAAATAAACATGGAGAAGATTAGAAAAATTCAGAGAGCGCTGACATTCACTAAAATAAACATGGAGAAGATTAGAAAAATTCAGAGAGCGCTGGAACGACAGATGCTGGGTATCTCACTCAAAGACCATTCAAGGATGGCCGATGGAATAAAGAAATCGGGAATTGACGGCCATAAGAAGCCAAAAGACCACGAGGAAGATGGTGGTGCGACGATATTAAAAGAACTGCAGGACCAATGTGGAAACGTTTTTCAAACAACAGAGATGATAGGCGAGAATTAGGAGAGGCCTATATTTGGCAACCTGAATAGATAGAAGGGCTTAAAAAAAGTAAATATTTATGTAATTTTATCTTAATGTTGCTTATCTCTTTGTTTTAATAAATTTGTAGTGCACTTCTGATGAAGCCAACAATCAGTTGGTGAATGACAAAAAATAGAATTATTTTAATTCCAGACCGACTGAACCTGACATATACCAAAGAAAATTATATATATATATATATATATATATATATATATATATATATATATGTATATGTATGTATATATATATATATATATATATATATATATATATATAACAAGAAAAGGTTAATGCGAGTTAATAGTAAAATAAAGATAAAAGATATCGGCATAGCTCGCAACAAAGAAAAAAATAATATAATAAAACATGTGTATAAGATGGAAGGCAACCGTATATACGTATTTCTGACTATTGGTCGTCTTCAGTACGGTGCAGCCAAGTTAGAAAAGGAGCATATTAACTTGGGAAAGGATCACTACAGGAGCAATGCGACCAATTTGTGGCAATAATGTTAGAAGACTCCGAGGTTTCCAGAGCAACAACCAACACATCCACGGAGGAAGCTAAGCTACCTGAGGAAAGGAATGCCAAACGTTTAGAACATTCGGTTAGTTCTTCTTCTACTTTTACTTTTATTGTGTTGTTTTGGTAGATATTTTCGATCGTTTTAATATTCCTAGAGGTATCTCTCTTGCATACAGTAAGTGTATGCAATAGATCTATAGATTATTTAGTGGATGGTGGTTCGATAGGACCAGCGAGGTCTATGTCAGAGATAGAGCTAGCACTGCAATTAACATGATAAACAAATGTTAACGCTGTCAGGAACAGCATCGAATTGATTCTTTCATTCTTTTAGAGTTTTTGTGTACAAATAACTTTGGCAGTTTCAGCTACTTGTATTTGTGTACGAAATTAAATCTAGACTCATAGTTTGCTGTTGAGAAACCAATAGGGACAGTTTGCTAGCAATTTGGCGGAATAGAAACGTATAAATGTAATATGTAATTTACTTTTGAAAAATGCTACGAATTGCTATGAATATGCTATGCATTTTACAAATTTGAGATCCGTGACATGGTAATAGAAAGTTTGAAAAGAAGGAACATGTTTCTTTAGATTGACCGATAAAAAATTTTATAAGAAATAATTTTTCTAATTAAGTAAAAACTTTTTTTAAGTGTAGAAAACAACAGTTTTTCGTATTTTATATGTAATTTTAATTTACTTACACGACACAATTCACTTACCCTTAAGATAAGAAATTAATATTAAGTACAAATTAAATTTGGTTCCCTTAAATTGTTCAATTATCAAACAAAACAATTTTTCTTCATTTTATATTCTAATCTGATATCGAATGTCATTAACATTGTTAAAAGTCATCAGGTAAATTATAACGAAACCGTTATTTTTATTTAATTGCTCTTTGATTGCTTTTTTGTGATTAAATAGGTCCTTACTGTGATTGATTCTTTTGATTCTTATCCTATTTTTCTTATCAAATATCTTTATTTTTATAATTATTTACGGTTGATTTCTAAATGTTCCATGTTTATAGAAAGTTTATAAAGTTTTTATAAATGTTTTTCTTTTCTTTATGAAATATATGTGAAATAACTATTTAAAGAAATGATTTCATTTTGCACTAAAAATTTATCAGATAATTCGTTTGTTGTTTTAAGTAACACATAAATAATTGTATATACAGTGTAGCTGTAGTAGGATGAAAATATGATTAGGTACTCTTAAGATTGAGGTAAATATGAAGGGCATAAGTTCAAAAAGAGGTAATTACACAGTTTTTGAAAAATATACTGATTATTAGGTAATTAATACAATGTTTATTTTAAAAATATATAAATAAAAAATCTGATATGAATATGGCAATAATACAATATTTGAAAATGCTGAGGTCTCAGGCCTCAAAAGAAGAATAGTGCTTGTCAATAAGTGCTATTATGGCTTGAGGAAACAGATGGCCCCAAAACTACCCAGAAAAATTAAAGTTACCATATATAAAACACTAATAAGGCCAGTGTTAACATACGGGTCTGAAACGTGTTCACTTTGGAGGAGTCCCAGGACAGGGTTTGAGGCGTAGGCGCTACAACTTTGAGTTATTCGATGGATAGGAGCAGTGGGAAGACGAGCCAGAGGAAGACCAAAACTTAGGTATCAAGATAACATAGAGGATGATCTAAAATCCATCGGAATTAAAGCATGGAGAAGAGTTGTCAGAGATAGGGGCGAATGGAAGATTGTTCTGAAGAAGGCTTTGGCTCATAACGAGCTGTAATGCCACTGATGATGAGATCTCAGGCCAATATACTCTGGAGGCCAGGGGGAGGGGTTGAGTATGGTCTTTTATGTCCACTCAGTATCTTAAAGTTTTTTGTTTTTTTTTTGGTGCTTAGATTCGATTTTTCGAGAGTACTAGGCTGAAAACCCGTCATTTAATTAGAGATATTTAATTTTACCAAAATGAAAATTGTTCCTTTTAAAAAAGTGGACATAAAAGGTAAACGTTTGGTAAACTTTTGGCAAAATGGGTATTCTATGGGGCTTTTCCAGGTATAATTCAGCTTTCTTATGTGCGATAACTTCCAAAATCCCCTCATTTTAAAGATAATTGTTTTAGTTTAAAAAAACTTTGCAAAATTACTTTTTCTGTATTAATAAAAAAAATAATAATTAAACATTAAAAATTTCACTAAAAAGTTGCGGATTAATTTGTTAATAAGAGATTTAAACAAACTATAGAAAAAGCTATAAACTTTAAAAATCTGCCTAATGGAAGTTATTAACAACTCAAAACGAACATTTTAAACTTTGGTAAATGTTTCTATATTAGTTTTTGACCAAGCTACGAAACTTTTAATAACGCGCTCGGTCAGCTATATTTGTTTGTAACAGTTTTAAACAAAATTGAGCCATAAACATTGGCTGTTTGATTAATGGAAGTTATAGAACAATAACTCAAAACGCACTTTTAAGCTTTGGTTAATGTTTACATGTTAATTTTTTGCCGAGATATTGAAAATTGATTTACCCGCGCCCGCATTCGCATTGTCCCAATTCTCACGCAAATTTAAAGTTTTTTTGTGCATATTTTTGCAACAAGTAAGCTACAAATTTACAGAAAAACTTTGAAAACTATCATTTTTTCAGTGAAATTATATCACTTTTCCATACAATTTACCGGTCTTTACCTTTAGAATTTAAAATCAAATAGCGATTTTACATTGTTTATATACAGGGTGTCCAGAAACTCTAACGAAAACCGGAGATTCCTCAGATAATTTTAAGACGATTTAACCCAATTTACTTGGTTAGCTGGCACTAGCATCTAGTTAGCCTAGATCTGTACTTGTTTTTTATGAACTTTAGCTTACTGAATGTAGATTCACAGACATATGTAGTTGAAAAAATACACAAAATTTTCTGAGCACAATCAATTAAGTTAAGAAATTTGTCATTTTCAACTGCTTCCCAAAACTTACAGTGAGCTTTTTGCTTCTTTTTTTCTTCAAAAATACTTTTGAGCTCTGTATCATTCTGAAGATCAATTCACTCATTTTTTAAATCCCTAACTTCGTATGCAAAAATAAAAAGATGAGCTATATTTGCTGTTGTTATTGACCATGGATTTTTCACCAAGCGAAATGGTTCTTGGAACTTCCTGAAGTCACTAAACCTCACAGACATTTCATCCTTTAGGTCTGCTAACAGCTTCAGTAGGTCAGACATCTCTTGACTTTTATCTGGATTTTCATCAAACAGTGCTTTAACGGAAGGAAAGCTGGAATAATCTTCATTTGGCAATTCTTCAATATACATATTCAGCTTCTGCTCCAGTGAAAACACAATACTCATCATTTTCGTTACAATGTTATTGTAGTCTCCTTGCAATTTGGTCAATGTTTCATTCATAATGCTCATTGTATCAATGAGAAACGCTACTTTAAGCCACCAACTAAAATTATGAATATCAGGAAACTCTTTATTCTTTGTAGCCAAAAACAGTAATGTCATGTCGAATGCTGAAGAAACGTTCCAAAACTATACCCTTACTCAGCCATCTCACTTTTGTGTGGTAAAGAATGTCCCCATATTGTGACATAAGTTTTTTCAAAAATTTTTGAAACTCTCTGTGGTTTAGTTCATTTGATCTTATGACATTCACAATCTTTACAAGTGTTTTCATAACACGGCTAAAATTTTCACCAAATTTAGCAGCTTAGCTTTCTTAAATGATACAATTTTGTTTCACTGCCTAGCAGTCTGAGGACCGCGAAAAATCGCTCCGATGGCCGCATGTGGCCCACGGGCCGTGTAGTGAGTATGGCTGATGTAACAGCAGCACTTTTAGATGTAATTTTAATGAAAGTTGAGGAAAATTAAAAAATTAGCGTTCGAAGACTATCTGCCATGCATCCCATAATTTCAAAATCTTCCGCAGGAAATATCTTACACAACGAAAATTTATATTCTGTTCATTTAACAAACAAACGATCACTGCTACAAAGAGATTTTCCTGCTCGTGAAAAAGTCGCTGTATGGTTACAAAATCAGAAAAATCAAAATAAAGATTTTTTCAGAAACATTTTTTTGCGACGAAGCTACATTAGTAAAAAATGGAATTTTTAATGTACAAAATGCACATGGCCTCTGGATTGAAAGGGGCGGTTCAGTTGCTTGGTCAGCAAGGTCGCCGAATTTGAATACTTGCGATTACTGTATTTGAGAATATATAAAAGAGACTAAGGGTCATCACATTGAGCATCTTTTGTTACTATCTACCTTTGATACTTGTTCTTTTGTGTTACACTTAGTTTCATTACATCGTAATAAATACTTTGTTTTTAAAAACCTCTAAATAAAATTTTGTTTCAAATTGATTTTTTGCTTCTTTTCCCAAACTTTTTTTTACGAATTATATGCAGCATTTATTGAAACAAAAGGTAATTTATTATTATATCGAAAAAAACGAAAAATTGATTTTTCTACAAAACGGTGTATCCTACAGATTTAAAGTAAGAGTACCTTTTAGTACTAGAATATCTAAAAATTTAATAATCTAGTATCACAAATGCTTAAAAGTTAAGGACAAAAAGTTATGCTTTAAAATAACCGTTGACCTACCCAAAACGCCGCCTATGAACGGTACTAGAAATTCGCCATTAATGGAATCGATTCAAATCTAAAGGATAAACCAGTTTTCGTTTTTCTAACTAGAAGGGTTCTGGAGATAGTCGAAAAAAACTACTTACAGGGCGCCATCTTTAAAGAGCTCTAGCTCCCTGAGGAAACATTTTCGGACTAGGTGAATTGGGTTAAATCGTCTTACGATTATCTGAGGAATCTCCGTTTTCGTTTGTCAGGAGAGTTTCTGTTCACCCTGTATTGTTTATAAGTAAAAAATGACGTTTAATCTTTTGCATAACTTGTTCTATACATATTGTTATTAACAAATTTATCAAAAATAGGTGTTAGATAAATGTATCAACGAGTGTCTTAGGAAAATCGTTAGTTCCGTGGTCTAAGTTGATTTGAATGCCTTTTGAATCGATTTTTTATAGAATGAGCTAATAACAAAACTTTTTGAATACGCAGTATATTAAATATGCATATTTATTGAGAGATTATAAAGCAAAAACGGTTTTAGTTTTTATTAACACTACGACAACTTTATTCATGCTTATCTCCATAGCATATATCAACGTCCGCATAACAATCATCACGAATTTGTAATCATTGAAATTCTTACCTTTTTTAGCTGGAATATAACGTCCACTTTAAGCCAACAATAAATAAAGGATTATCGAAACATTCACAAAGTAACAAACACTAAAAGTCACTGCAGAACTGAACTGAACTCAACTCGAAGGTATTTTCAACGAAACAGAAGAGCATTAACGCATTTAACGAGAAGCTAATGGGAGATTAACGATAACGACTGATAATTTCGGAAGAGAGTGGGATATTAGCGGACATATATTATTGGATGTTATACCAACGGTAACAAATTATTAATAAAGAATGATTTTTGATAAGTGCACTTACAAATAAATCGGCCAATGGAGTTGGTTTCTTATTCAGTACTCGGGAGTCTGCAAGCTGCGTACTTTTGTACCTGTTTTACAGGAAGTATAATGAAATAAATGTTAAAACAATATTTTTCGGACGTACTTTCACAACTATTGTGTAACAGGGACTCTTTCAGACGCAGAATAAAACTATTGCAGAAGCATATAAACAAAAACGATCATATAAGAAGACATTTTTTTTTATAGAATATATACTGCTTATAAAAAGTTATGAATATATTGCTAATATTTCAATGAAACATTGGCCATTAAAAAGTTGTATCAAATAACACACAAAAAGAAGTTCTCGTGTTCTCAATTCGTTTCGAAATCTGAATTGAGTGTTACTTATCTGGAACTCAGACTTCTTGTCTTCTTCTTCTTCTTCTTCGTGCGACTAGGATTACTCCTGTTTGTCTGCCTCTTAGTCTGATTCAGTCGTTGTTGACTGTACATTATCTTTCCACCTTTTTGGCGACCTTCCAACGGGTCTTCTTCTATACGGCTTATTGTTTTACAGATGTTCGCTAATCTATCTGGTCCCATTCAGTTTACATGTTCGTTCCAGTTTTTTTTTTCTTGTTTTTATCCACCTGTTAATATTTTGAATTTTGCATTGTTGGCGTATACTTCTGTTGGTTTGTCTGTCTCTTAATGATATGCCCGCTATTGATCTTAATACTTTCATTTCGATATTGTTGATTTGTTATTTCGTCTTTCTTGTATCGGTCCTTGTCTCAGCTGCATACGTTAGGATTGGTCTTACTGTTGTCTTGTATACTTTCATTTTGCTTTCCGTGGTCAGATATTTGTTTCTCCATATGGTTTCTCGGAGGCAACCACTTACTCTTGCCGCTTTTGATGCCTGCCTTGTGGTCTCTGTTCTTATATGTCTGTCACTAGTGATCTCTACTCCTAGGTAATAAAATTTCATTACTTGTTCTACAATTTTGCCGTCTATTTCTAGTTTGCATCTACGCGGCTCTTTACTGATCACTATACATTTAGTTTTTTCTACTGATATTCTCATATTGAGTTTGTTTGCTGTGATATTGAAGGTGTGGAGCTGCCTTTGTAGGTCATCTTCGTTATCAGCGATTAGTACTGCATCATCGGCATAGCGTAGTATCGTAGTATTTGATTCATCACCATATTGAATTGAATTCTTGTAAATTCCTATATTGATGATTCTGAGAAAAATTTTAAGGACATGAGACTAAGCTTAATATTCGATCATTGCATTCTAAGGCATTGGATTTTTTGGTATTGTTACGAATGTTGATTTTAGCCAGTCTGATGGTATTTTACCTGTGTCGTATTCTTCTTCTTCTTCGAGTGCCATATCAGAATTATCCGACGTTGGCGATCACCATTGCGAAGGCTTCTCCATCTTCTGCAATATGGAATAATTGTCCTACATTTGATATCTGAGTCCATTCTCGAATGTTCCTCAACCAAAAAACCCGTTTCCTTCCTACACCTCTACGGCCCTCTATTTTGCCTTTAAAGATAAGTTGTAATATTTTATATCGACTTTCCCTTACTATATGTCCCAGATAAGACATTTTTCGATATTTAACAGTCTTTAGCAGTTCTCTATCTTTGTTGACGCTCCTTAGTACTTCTTCATTAGTTTTCCTTGCTGTCCAAGGTATCTTCAGCATTCGTCTATGAACCCACATTTCCAATGCTTCAATTTTGTTCATGATCGATACTTTTAGCGTCCACACTTCTGCACTATACAAAAGTACGGACCAAACATAACACTTAACCATTCTTTGTCTTAGTTCTAAACTGAAATGATTATTGCAAAGAAATGACTTCATTTTCATAAAAGTAGTTTTAGTCATTGCTATTCTACGTGTTATTTCTGTGTCTGGATCTAGTTGGTCCGTTATCACAGTTCCCAAATATGTCATTTTGTGGACTTTCTCAACTTGGACTCCGTTTAATTGAAGCTTTGCATCGGGATGTAGGTCACGACTAAACACTAAAAATTTGGTTTTGTTTGAGTTTATTTTTATGCCCATTTCCTCTCCTACCTCGTGAATACGATCAAGCAGAATTTGGAGACCTTTAATATTATCTGACAGAACTACTGTATCGTCTGCATATCTAATCACATTAAGTAGTTCACCGTTGATTTTTATTCCATATGGTTGTCTCTCACGTGCCTTTTTAAATAACTGGTCCGAGTAAACATTAAACAATGTTGGCGACAAAATGCAACCTTGTCTGACTCATCGTTGTATGGAGATTTCATCGATGTAGTTATCTCCAATTTTTACGATAGCAGTTTGATTCCAGTACAAATTTTTAATGACATGAATATCTTTGTCATCTATTCCGATATTTTTCAGTATTTGCATTAATTTTACATGCTGTACTTTATGGAATGCCTTTTCGAAGTCCACGAAACATCAAATACATCTTTGCTTTGGTCACGCCATTTTTGTAATAGGATGTTAAGCACAAAAAGTGCCTCCCTGGTTTCCATAGCATTTCTAAAACCAAATTGGGTATCTTCGAGATCTTCGCGATTGCGTCTAATTCTGTTGTGAAGTATTGTTGGGAAATTTTTAAAAGTGTGGCTCATTAGGCTAATTAATCGATATTCTGAGCATTTTCTCGCATTGTGTTTTTTAGGTATTGCCACAAAGATGGACTTGAGCCAATCTGTGGGAATCACTCCGGTGTTATATATTGAATTAAAAAGTCTTACTACTCCTTTTATGTTATCATCCTCTATTAGTTTCAGCAACTCAGTTGGTGTATCATCTGGACCACAAGCTTTTCTAATTTTAGCATTATTTATAGCGTGTTCTACCTCGCATTGCATAATTTCTGGGCCGTCAGTACAGTTTTGGTAGAATTCGGCAATATTATTCCTGTCATCTTCAAATAACTCTGATATATACAGCTCACATTCTTTCTTGATTTCGTGCTCATTTACAATAATTTTTTTATTATTGCCAACGAGTACAAAGAGAACTCATTTCTTTTAGTTTTTTGTGCACATTAAATAAGTCGTGTTTAAATATTACATCCTCCATTTCGTCGCACCTTTCTCTCATCCATTTTTCTTTGGCTAATTTGATCTCCTTTTTTATTCTTCTCTGCAGGTGTCTATATTCTGTTTCATTAGATTTTATCAGTCGACGTTGTTCCATTAATTTCAAGATGTCGTTTGTCATCCATTTATTTTTCTTGATTAATTTTTTTCTATAATCATTGTTTGTGGAGATTTCGTTAACTTGGTTTTTAAATTCACTCCATAGTTCTTTTGGATCTTCTAGTTGTTCTCCGATGTTTTTAATTCTATTGTTAAATTCTTTTTTAATGTTATATTTTATATTATTATCGTCAAAGTTAAGTACATTGGCTTTTGGTTTTTGTCGCTGAATTCGTTTTAACCTTAGTTTAATATCTGCTACAAGTGGTTGATGATCAGATCCAATAGAAGTTCCCAGGAAATGTAGTGACTTTTTTGATGGCATTTCGGAAACGCACATTTACAAGTATATAGTCTATTTGATTTCTTGAGGACTCAGGGTTATTGCAATCATCAATTGGGGCTTTCCAAGTGTATAGTCGTCGCTTGGGTAGTTTATACCAGGTGTTTGCAATGATCATATCGTTTTCTTTACAAAATTTATACAATCTCCGTCCTCGATCTTTAGGTTATCCTAGACCATAAGACCTACAGTCTGACCTCGTCGACCTTTCCCAATTTTTGCAATGAAGTCGCCTATAATATATATAGAATTTCGTGTTTATTAAATTTCTGTAAGATATCTTGGATCTGATCATACAACTTCTCGACTTCATCGTCATATTTTCTATCTGCAGTCGGGGCATAGATTTGAAGTGTGTCGTATATCTTATTAAATAGTGCTGCTATTAAGGCTAGGCTTTTACTTCCGTTGTCCGCAATTGATTTAAGTATTTTGACATTAATATTGTCTGGATTGATGGCTTTTCCGTTCTTCTGAGCTTTTACTGCATGAATATCTTCTTCTTTGATTATTTCTGGACCTTTTTTCATTTACTCAATAATCTGTGAATGGTGGGGAATAAGCTCTACCGTCGTCAAAAAGTGTCTGAATGTATTCTGTCCATCTCTCCAGTTTGTCTTAGGTACCTATAATTATTTAGTTATTGTTTCTTAATATTTTTTCTTGTCTCTTTCTGTGTATACCTGCCATTTCTTTCAGTTTTTAGAAACAATAAAGGTGTCGTACCTTTCCTGAAGTTGTTCGATGTCTAGGCATTTTTTTGACATCCAGTTAGATTATTATTAGAATTAAATTATTAAATTAAGTGGAAATTGAAACGTCAAGAAACTTATTTTAACCTTGAATTCTGGCTTATTCCCATTTAAATAGTAATTACTGTATAAGATTTTTACGTGAAATCGAAGAGTTTTTCACAGCTATACTCTGGTAATATGTTATTGTTCTATATATAACTCTCGCAGGTTATTAATGTCTCAAAATTTGTTAATATTTTTTGTAGCCGTAAAAGTTAACTAGACTAATTATTACTACAGGTCTCAGTTCGAAAAAGTAATGACTAATAAACCTTACATGTCTACGGAAAGTTTATAAATATATACCTACATAAATCACTTACACTACTAAAACAGTTCCAAAAATAGTCAGAACCACAAAAATTTTCATTATTTTTGTAATTTTCAATGAAACGAATTAAACTGGTTTTAAAACGATTTTTGATTGTCTCATTAAATGTTATTTAACACACCTTACTGACCATGATATGGTAGTTAAGTGGCAAATACATTTTTACTGAGTAACTGTCTACTTTGAAAAAATATTTGGAATTTTGCAGTCCACATTATAAGGTATTTAGATATTCCGTGGTTCTTGTTATAAAAATGTATTATAAACCATTTAATTGTAATTGTATCATATTTATATTTTTCTTACAATAACATTTTAGTCCAATTTAATAAAATTGGAAACAAAAACCAAATACCTACTTATATATTCCATACTTATAAGGATACATACAGGGTGGCCGGACGAAAACGAAACAGAGGCATTATCGGGAACTATGACAACATGTCTGAAAATCCCAGCGACGGGTCAATTTTGATTAAAGGGAGACACATTTTTACGATATTTTCGGTTATTTACTTTCACCCTTAAGCCAGTGTTAGAATCACCCCAACATTTTTTAATGGCAATGGAAATCAAATAAGATATTATTTTAAAGCCCTTGCAATTCCCTGTGGATTAGTCTTTAACAGGTAGGTATCTTTAATGTGATCTGCCTGTCAGATTTTCGAACTTTAGTACTGTTCTATACAGTAGAAGTACAAACATCACACAGAAATTGAAAAACCGAAAATCGCCAGGTATAGATCTGATTCTTCTTCTTCTTCTTCTTACGGTGCCCATCCGTTCCGGATGTTGGCGATCAGCATAGCTATTCTAACTTTACTTGCAGCTATTCGGAATAGTCCGGTTGTAGACGTATTGAACCACTTCCTTTTTTGAAGCCAAGATATTATTCTTCTCCCTGGTCCTTCTTCTTCTTCTTCTTCTTAACGTGCCCTATCAAGTCCCCTTGACGTTGGCGATTAACATGGCGAAACTGTCTCTGTCTTGAGCTATTCTAAAGAGTTGCTCAGCTTTCCTCATTCCTGTCCACTCCCTGATATTCTTCAACCAAGAGGCCTGCTTTCTACCAATTCCTCTGCGTCCTTCGATTTTACCCATTATAATAAGTTGAAGAATATTATATCGGTCTCCCCTTACTACGTGTCCAAAATAGGCCATCTTTCTACATTTGATGTTATCAAGCAGCTCGCGAGCAGCATTTGCTCTCTCAAGGACTGCCACATTTGTCAGCATAGCCGTCCATGGAATTTTTACTCTACGTCTGTGCAGCCACATTTCAAAGGCCTCCAGACGATTAATGGTTAATATTTTTAATGTCCATGCTTCGACACCGTATAAGAGGACTGACCAAATGTAGCATTTAACCATGCACTTTCGAAGTTGCAAGTTATCATTACAGAAGAATGACTTCATTTTTAAAAATGTCATGCGGGCTATCTCAATTCTACGTTTTATCTCTTGATCTGGATCAAGTTGTTCAGTAATATGACAACCAAGATAATTAAAACTGGACACTCTTTGAATTATATGACCATCAACATATAATCGTGCATCTTGATGTGCTAAACGGGTAAACACTACGTTTTGTTTTTGAACAGTTTATGTTTAGGCCAAACTCTCTTCCCACTGTATCAATGGCATTTAAAAGGCATTGTAATCCATTCATGTCATCACTTAAAATAACTGTATCGTCTGCATATCTGATTGTATTTATCAGAATTCCATTAACTTTCACGCCCCATTCCAAATTATGCAGCGCTTCTTTAAATATTCTATCTGAATATAAATTAAACAGTGGGGATAGTATACAACCCTGTCTGACACCTCTTTGTATTTTACATATTTCTGTTGATTTTGGAAAGAGAGGACCTCCCTGGTCCTCTCTTTCCAAATACCTTGCCCTGAAGAATGAGTTGCAATAAGCCATATCTGTGTTCATTTCACATAACATGGCCAAGATATTCTAAGTTGCGCACTTTGATTGTGTTAGTGATCTCGCATTCCTTGCCCATTCTACGTAGGACCTCAATATTAGTCACAAGATTTACCCATGAAATTCGTAAGATACGCCTGTAACATCACACCTCGAAGGCCTCGAACTTTCCTAAAGAAGTTTCAGAGAGCATCCAAGATTCTAATCCCTATAATAATGTAGAAAATACATAGCATCTGATGATAGAGATTTTGATACTAATTGGTAAATCGTGACTTCTGAAAAGAGACTTCATCTTTACGAATGCTGATCTTGCTTTCTCGATGCGTTGTTTTATTTCAGTAGAGTGCTTCCATTGACTGGTTATGTTAGTACCAAGATATGTGTAGCTGTTTACCTTGTCAGTTGGCTGCTAGTTTACCAAAAGATGTGTATTTAATATTTCGCGCTTACTAACTACCATGTACTTTGTTTTGTTCATATTGAGATCCAGCCCATATTCTCGACTTATATCTGATATGTGCGACATTATTACCTGTTAACCATCTAGGCTATCTGCAAAAACTATTGAGTCGTCAGCATATCTAATGTTGTTTAGACGCACTCCGTTAACTAAAGGTCGATTCAAACACATCAGTCACGTCTCGTCACAGTCCCGGCGCCGAACCGAACAATCCGTCATACAAAATATTCTTTATTAGAAATATGCCGCCGGCATTCACATTCATCAGTTGACGAACAGTTTATCAGCAGTCAGGTTTCGACACGTCTATCGCCCGGCCGATTTTATAATCTCAGCGACGAATTTTTTGGTTTTGCCGGGAACTAGACGGGCGGTACAAGTGAACAAAATAAAATTATTGACGAACAATTAATAGAATGTATGAGAAAATATAATATTTTATGTCCATGCAAAATACATGGACATTAATTTAAAAATAATATTTGTCAGGAAATAATAATAATATTTGCTAATTCTTCATCCGAGAAACTTTCCATCTTTTCAACAGATTGGTCGCCGAAGACTGATGCATTTCGGGTGTGTGCGAATAGAGGAACGAATAGTTCTGTGACCAGACGGGACCGGTTCGGCGCCGGGACTGTGACGGGACTGATGTGTTTGAATCGACCTTTAGTCGCCGAAGACTGATGCATTTCGGGTGTGTGCGAATAGACGAATGAATAGTTCTGTGACCAGACGGGACCGGTTCGGCGCCTGGACTGTGACGGGACTGATGTGTTTGAATCGACCTTAAGAGGCCTTCCTGTAGTTGTCCCAGTGCTTGCTCGAAGATACGCACCGAGTACATGTTAAATAGCACTGGAGACAGAATGCATCCTTGTCTCACTTCTCTATCTATGGAGATTGTCTCTATTAACGGGTCATCCACTTTTTTGTTGGCAGTTTGGTTGTAATATAAATTATATATAATTCGCAACTCTCTATTATCTAAGTCCGCTTCTTTCAAGATGGATATGAGCTTATCATGTTTTACTCTATCAAATGCCTTTTTATCCTCCATAAAACAAATTACATCACAGTTGATATCCCTGCACCTCTGGATTAGCACTTGTATAGCAACTAGAGCTTCTCGGGTGCCTAAGGTATTGCGGAATCCAAATTGTGTCCATGACTTTTAAAAGCGTTTTAAGTAAGTGGCTCATAAGGCTAATTATTCTGTAGTCTTTGCATGTTTTTGCATTTAATTTTTTTGGTATAGGTCGACTTTGTGAAATTGTTGTAACCAGCTTTGTGAAATATTTCCAGTTATATATATTTTGTTAAATATAGTCGTTATCCATTTTATTCCTTGTTCGTCCACAAGTTTCAGGAATTCTGTATAAAATTTGTCAGGCCCTACAGCTTTACCATCTTTAGTTTTTCTTATTCTAATTTTTTCAGGTATAGATAATATTTCAAATTAACAGCTTAAGTGTGGAGGCAAAAAAATTA
Source organism: Diabrotica undecimpunctata (assembly GCF_040954645.1). NCBI lineage: Eukaryota > Metazoa > Arthropoda > Insecta > Coleoptera > Chrysomelidae > Diabrotica > Diabrotica undecimpunctata. The sequence continues at coordinate 125,489,652 of NC_092809.1, read as the reverse complement.
AAAACTAATGAATGATAAATGTTATAAGTGTATAAATACTTTTTATCTTCTATTACTGAATATACACGTGATCGTACAAGTCTTAGAGTAAATTTACGTGAAAGATGTCCAAAAAGTGCGCCAACACCAGCAATCATAACAAAAATACTAGGGCGGTCCAATAAGTACTTAGACTACAAAAGAAAGACGAAAATTTTGGAAAAGTGGCGATTTATTTCTCAACATACTCTCTTTTTAGCTCGATACATTTGACCCAGCGATTCTCTAACTTCTTTAACTCGTCTGAAAAATATGTTTTCTCGAGGTCTACAAACTAGGCTTCCGCGGCGGCGATGACCTTCTCATTCGATTTAAATTTCTGCCCATCGAGTGCCAAGTTTGGAAACAAAAAGAAGTCGCACGGGACCAAATCTGAAGAATGCGGACAATGGGGCAACAGTTCGTAGCACAAATCGACCAAATCGACGGAGGAGGTGTGTTGTCATGGTGGAAGAGCACTTTTTTCTTCGTCAAATGGGGTAGTTTGTTCTGCAATTCGGCGTCGAATCGGCCCAATAATTCGGCGTAGTAGAGCGCTGTAACCGTTTTGCCCTTCTCCAGGTAGGCGATGTAGATCACCCCTTGTGAATCCTAGAAAATGGTGGCCATCACCTTTCCGGCCGATAGGTCAGTCTTTGCCTTTTCGGAGTACGTTCGCCGGGTACCATCCACTGCTTAAATAGCATCAAACACTGCTCTGAAGTGGTCTCACAGTTGCGCTTGTTGTCGGGAGTGAGCAAACGCGGCATCCATCGCGCCGATAGATTTTTTATGCTCAAAATTTCATGCAGGATATGACATATATTATACAGTCTGTTGAGATGCCTATTATCTCAGCTATCTTGCGCACCTTTAGTTTGCGGTTTTACAATACGAGATCGTGGATTTTTGTCACGTTATCCTCGGTGGTAGCCATTTTCGGGGCACCAAGGCGCGGCTCATCAAAAGCCGATGTGCGATCAAGTTTAAACTCATTAAATCAATTTTTGACGGTTGCCATCGATGGAGAATAGTCACCGTACACAGCATCCAAGCGCTCTTTGATTTCGCTGCGCGATTTTACTTCCAAAAATTTATTTTTCTAAAATCCGCAAACACGACCGCTTTCAAACGCGGTCAAAACAAAATTACAAGTCTGGTTCGGCATATTTTAAAGAAATATATATCAAATTGTAGAATTTGAATTTTGTGACTCTTGCATACCTCTTGCATACTTTACCACTCTTCTTATAATAATATGCTATTATTGCAGTAGATTGTTAAGTACATACTTTTTTAAGTTTATATTATAATATGTGTAATATCAGTAATATCGTCAGTTAAGACGATAAAGGAAAGAAAAGAAAATACTGCTGCGAACTTTATTTCAAGTGCTTCTAATTTAGCTGACGTTGCACAGCGCATAAAAATTACTTCACTATTATCTTTAATTAATAGATTAGTGGAACGTATAAGTGCAAGGATTATTTTTTCGCCTGCGTCTCGCGTTTAAGCAGGTTTTAAGGTTAAATTGAAATGGCGCATCCACCTAAATTTATAATCGCCGGTGTTGAGGATAATCTCATTTTGATACAATAAAACTTGTTTCAAATATTTCCCTAAATTTCTGAGATTGCTTGTATTAACTGGATCCCTCCAGAACTTGCGACACAGAGATATCTTTTAACTTTCGCGTAACTTTTATCCTTCCCCTCTTACTCTTTCCAGAAACTTTGTACTCAACAATACTATGTATTGAATTATTCTTATTAGGCCATTAAATATCTTATAGTATAGTTTCAAAACTGTGGGCACTAAATTCCAAGAAATGGTGATGGTAATTCATCTTTATTCGTGGTCTTTCAGTGGCGTACAAAATTTCTTTGCAATAGGTAAAGGTGGCGCTACTTATATTAAAGAATTTTTAGAAATTCTTCCAGATTATTCAAGAATATTCCCTCCCTAGCGCTAAGAAATTTCTAAACGAATATGTGGAATCGGCCAAACGGAATAAATTAGCCTTTTTTTTAAATCTGTGGTTCAGGTTGCCAAACTTTTATTCCATAGTCAAATTTGATTTTTTTAATTAAAAATTTGAAATAAAAATTAAGTAATTGTGGGAAAAAAATACTCCATTGTATTTGCCTATATGCCTAACATGTAAAATTCTTATTAGAGTTTTTAAAAACCGTATATAAAGTGAAACTTTTTCTATGAAAATTTTTTTAAAACCGGATCTGATTTTTTCCAGTTTGATTGAAATAGGTCCGGTTTATTTGGTAAATGTTAAATTAAATGGTTGTTCGAAAAAACTTAATTTTTCAAGAAAAATTACATTATTGTACATCTATAGTTCATTTGCTAAACTTTTAAATCATAGTCAAATTGATTTTTTAAATTCAAAATTAAATAATCGTGCGGGGAAAAATAAATATGACATTTTAATTGCCTATTTATTTAATTTATAAAATTCTTTTTAGAGTTTTCAAAAACCGTATACAAGGTGAAAGTTTTTTATGAAAAAAACGAACTAATATTTAATATCGGACCTGATTTTTTTTTAAATTGAATAAATCAGTTGATTAGGTGGTATCAGTGTAACTTTTGACCAAAATATGAGACACGTCTGACGTTTAGGTTTACTTATCGTAACGGGAGCAGATACTGTTTAATGGTCATTTGGGGAGTTAATTAGGAGTATGTACAGTTCCTTATGACTCACCCTGTATGTATCGACATTGAAATAACCACAATAATTAAATATAGGTTAGGTTTGAATCCAAAACTTTACCTAAAATATTCTTCAAACTGCCTAATGAAATCCTTAGTTTCTACTGAATTTTTTTAAGTTGACCCACGATATTCCAAAACTACCTGTATTTTAGTTATGATTGCTGCTGTTACCGCATTTTTTAAACTTCTTTCACGTGAATTTTACTTAAGATTTGTACGATCACGTTTAAATTCAGTTACGTATCTATCTACTATTACATTTGAAGATAAGTACTCACAATTGGACAAGCATAAACGATTGGTAGTAAAAATAAAAAAATCACATACCTATGTTGTCTACTGGTTTATTGTCTAGATTTCAAATTAAATTAAAACACATGTTAAAAAATCCTGTTTTTAAACTAAAGACTTTCGAAAAAAGCCACACATGTTTCACTAATTGTTAAAATAAAATCTTACTAACGTTCTTGAAAAGTCTCATTAAAAACTTAATAGAGAAAGAGAAAGTATTGCTTTTGATTCCATATTTTGCATAAAAATGTTGGCTATTACGGGTGATAGTGGTGAACCCATCTGTGCTCCTTTAATTTGTTTGTACCTCTGGTCCTTGTGGATGAAATAGGTGTTGTTTAAGCAATGTCTCGTCAAGTTTAGTGTATTCTGTGGTATTGGATATATCTACTGGAACATTGGTGAACCATAAGACTACATCAAAGCTCACTAATAAGTGTCCAGGTTAGAGAATAACGTCCTGTATACGGTTGATAAAGTGGCTTGCGCTCTTGACGTAAGAGTCCACTTCCTCTGCGTCGGCTTGTAGCTGACCAGCCAGAAATTTTTTCAGTGGTTGTGATGGTGATCCGATAGAGCTGACTATTTGTGGTAATGGCAGCCCTACCTTGTGTATCTTGGGTAAACCGTAAAGTTTTGGACATCTTGACGACTTTTCTTGTAGAATGAGCTAAGGAAAGAAATGGAATCAAAAGCAATACAAACAGCAGAGCATAAACACAAACTGTGGCTTAGTTATGTTGACGACACATTTATTATCTGGAAACATGGGGAAGAAAAACCTAATACATTCCTGCAACACATTAACAACTGGTAAACTGCAAAAAAGCAGTTTACGATGGAACGAGGAATAAGCAACAACTTCCATTCTTTGATGTGTTGGTCATAAAGAAAGAAGACGGAAGCATACAGAAAATCAACCTATACTGACAGATATTTACACGCAGATTCACACCATTATCCTGCACAATTAAATTCGGTAATAAAAACTTTAATCACAAGATCTGAAAACCTAACAGATGAGGACCATGAGAACGAGGAAATATATAAAGTCAACACAGCTTTCACAGGAGTCAAACCCAAATAACTACAAAAAAAATCTATATATATATATATATATATATATATATATATATATATATATATATATATATATATATATATTGAGATGATTGGTGTTTAAAGAAAATAATTTATAAGTTATATACTAGATAATATTAGATATAAAAAGTATTTGGTTATTTTAATAAGTTATATACTAGAGAATTTTATAAAAATTATTTATGTGAGGGCATTTTTAAGAAATTAGCATATAATAATTGTAAAAAGTTGTATTTTAATAATTATAATATTGTAGATATATTTAAGTGAGCCATGTGACTAGGCAACCAAAAATATTCTTGAAAGTGACAGATAGAAATTCATAATTAGGAATATAAAGTGGGGTTATAATAATATGTTAGTTTAAAATGTTTAATTTATATATAGTTACTGATTTAAGTGTATATTCTGATCTGAAAAGCCTAAATGTCAACAAAATTATCAATAGAAAATTAACGAATTCTCCAGAATGCAGAATTTGACCTTTGTTTACGGTGGAACATTCTCGAATAATGGTTATGTCTGTGGATCGAACATATACTTTTTCCAGAAAATTCAGACATGTATTTAATAGAACAAATGGAACATGATTTCTTTCTAGATGATTCTGGAACATGGAAAAAGATATAAATACCCGGTGATTTGGATTCAAGATGTCCATTCAGTTAGTCAATCAGTTATGAGTTACAGTTACTATGAGTTCAGTTTAGTATGAAAGTCCATTCAGTTATGAGTTACAGTTACTATGATGGCCAGGTTTTTAGTATGAAAGTTAGTTAGAGTCACTCAATCAGTTATAATTGTTCAATATAGTGAGTTAAATCAAGATTAAGAAACAGTATAAAGAAAATATTATTGAAGATTAAAAATTATGTTATGTATAAATGATGATTGGATAATGGAAGAAGTATTAATTGAATATTGAAATTAAATAATATATTTGGTGATTGGATATTGGTATATAGAAAAGAAGAATAAATATAAATGCTGTTTGCTGGTTTGCTTGGTGGTTTATAAATGCTGGTGAAGAAAAATATCTTAAATTGGTGGAAGCTGATAATTGGAAAAAGTAATTTCACAAAAACAAGGATAACCGAAGCTGCGAAGAAGACATTGAGTGGTGATTATAATCTATACAGTGGAAAACAGTTCATTTAGGCATTCAGTGACAGAAAGGTACAAAAATTTGTTAATATAATTTAGTTAGTGTCATAACAATTTCAATTTTGAAGATAGTTTGTTTAAATTTTACATTGTCTATAGAATTTAATTAGTTTCATAAGAATTTCAATTTAAAGATAGTTTATTTTAAATTTACATTGGCTAGTTTAGATATATATGTGTGTTTCATAATAGATATAATAAAGATAATTTAAAAAAAGTACTTACAAACTAATTCTTTGAGAACCGCGATAAAAACCCTATATTATTAAAAAATACTCATTGCTCATCATTCACAAACAATACATCATAACAATATATATATATATATATATATATATATATAATATATATATATATATATATATATATATATATATATATATATATATATATATAAATATATATATCATTCTTCTTTCAGTACCCTGTCCGATTATCGAACGTTGGCGATCATATTGGCAATAATAACTTTGTTTACGGCGGCTCTAAATAAATTAGCGGTGGTGTCTTGATAACATTCTCTGAGATTTCGGAGCCAGGATTTCTTCTTCGTCCTGGGCCTCACCGTCCGGCGATCTTACCCTGTATTATGAGGTGTAGAAGGTTATACTTCTCTGGATGTCTCATTACATGACCGAAATATTGTAACTTTCCAATTTTTATCGTTTTTGTTATTTCTGTGCTCTTTTTCATTCGATGTAAAACTATTTCATTACTTATTCGATCAAACCAACTTATCCGCAATACTCGTCGATAAATCCACATCTCAAAGGCCTCGAATTTCTTCATTAATGTCTCTGTAAGGGTAAAGCTCTCCATCCTATACAGCAATGTGGAGAATATGTAGCAGTGTATTAATCTGATTTTAAGGTTTAGCGTAATATCTCTCTTAATTAGAATTTTCTTTAATTTATAGAAGGCGGCTCTGGCTTTTTCAATACGTATTCTTATTTCTTTATTTATATCCCAGTTATCGTTAACGTTTGCGCACAAATAGGTAATATTGTGGACTCTTTATAACTCCATTCCATACGCTCTGATGTTCGTTGGTTGTAACTCCGTTTTGCTGACAACCATAAGTTTTGTATGAAATTCCAAAACTGGAAAGGCAAATGGACCTGATGAGGCTCCTACTGAATTGCTAAAGCTCTTGAATGATGACTTAATAGGTTAATATTGCACTTTTTTAACACAATATACAAAACTGGTATTATACCTCAAGAGTGGCTGTTGTCTACATTCGTTACACTGCCAAAGAAATCCAATGCAAAAGAATGTTCAGAACATCGAACAATATCTTTAATGAGCCATCTACTAAAGATATTTCTAAAAGACATCCACAACCGAGTCTATCAAAAGTTGGATTCAGATATTAGTGATACACAGATGGGGTTCAGAAAGGGACTAGATACTCGAGAAGCTCTTACACAAAGATACCTAGACGTTAATCAGGAAGTACATGCATGTTTTATTGATTTTGAAAAAGCGTTTGACAGAGTACGCCATGATAAGTTAAGAGACATTCTTGAAAGAAAGGACATAGATAATAAAGATCTGCGAATAATTCTCAATCTATATTGGAATCAGAAAGCTAACATCAAAATAGAAAATGAGATATCACAAGCAATAGAAATACGTAGAGGAGTACGACAGGGATGCATTTTGTCACCGCTGCTATTTAATGTTTATAGTGAAAGCATCTACCAGGAAACCCTTTTGCAAGCAAACGAAGGAATCGTAATCAACGGAGAGGTTGTAAATAATATTCGATACGCAGACGACTCTTTACTAGTTGCAAGAACAGTAGAAGAATTACAACGAGTACTTACAAATATAAATATTGCCTGCAACAATTATGGCATAAGTATCAATATCAAAAAAACCAACTATATGGTCTTCAGTAAGAACATGACATAACCAGCACATATTAGTATAAACGGCATTCAAATTGAAAAAGTATCAAGTTACAAATACTTGGGGACTTCAATAAACGAAACTGGAGACCAAAACAATGAAATAAAAAGACTTATCGAAATTGCCAGGGCCACCTTCATAAAGATGAGAAAATTCTTCTGCAACAGAGATATAAGCATCCCTCTACGATTAAGAATGCTACGGGGCTACGTATTTAACACGCTATTATACGGTGTAGAGGCCTGGACTCTGAAACAGAACAACATAAAAAATATTGAAAGTTTCGAGATGTGGTGATACCGTCGAATGCTGAAGATAAGTTGGGTTGAAAGAGTCACAAACTTTGAAGTAATGCGAAGGATAGAAAAAGACCCAGAAATATTGTCAACGATCAAACGAAGAAAACTCGAATATTTGGGTCACCTGATGAGAGGACATAAATACTCATTACTTCAAAATATAAGGCAAGGAAAAATAGAAGGAAAACGGAATCCAGGCCGTAGAAGAATGACATGGTTTCGTAATTTGAGAGAGTGGTTTGTTTCACTAATAAACTCTTTAGGTCAGCTGTAAACAAGGTCAGGATAGCCTTGATGATTTCCAATCTCCGATAGGAGTGGCACAAGAAGAAGAAGATAAGTTTTGTCTTAGAAGTATTAAGTTTTAGCCCATATTCATCACATGCTTCGGTTACCCTGTTTACAAATCGTTGCAGGTCTTCTTCATTGGAGGCAATAAGTACCGTCTGCATATCTGAGATTTTTGACATTAACTCCGTTGATTTTAATGCCTGTATCTTCGACTAAGGCTTCTTTAAAAATAAATTCGGAGTAGATATTAAAAAGTAGAGGCGACAGAATACATTCTTACCTCACTCCACGTCGTATTTCCACTGCTTTCGGTGTTGTGTCCAATTCGTATGTTTGCACATTGATGCCAATATAAATTTTGGATAATACGGAGGTCTCGGTCATCAACTCCCACCTGTTGCAAGACACCTATAAGTTTGGCATGGTTTCATCATCATCATTGGTGCTACAGCCCTATAAAAGAGCCTCGACCTTCCCAAGTCTATTACACCAGTCAGTTCTATCCATTACCAACTGTTGCCAGTTTGCTGCGCCTATTTTTTTACCATCCTCATCTACACCATCTCTCCATCTGAGTTTTCCTGCTTCTACTCTAGGAGGGTTGTTCTGCTGTGATCTTCCCAGATGTCCTGCCCATCTTAGTCTTCCTATTTTTATAAGAAATACTACGTCTTTACCAGCAAATATATGTTTATATCTGTGATATATCTCGTAGTTGTACCTCCTTCTCCAAACACCACTTTCACAGATGCCACCGAATATTCTTGTCATGGTTTACTCATGGTAAATTGTAAAGACTTGCAAATTGGTAGTGTGCTATAGATTAACTTGCTTAAGTGGAGGTGATGATGATTGTTGCAAAATACATATAAACCAACACAATACCTATTACAATTCAACATGTAAATTTAAAAAATAAACATATATTTTTTTAACTTATTGAGTTAAAACTGCTTTCACGTTAAATAGTCCATTTAAATAACAAAAGCCTTGGAGTTTATCAAAAACTATCTACTCTCGTGTATGGTAGTCATGTTTAAACCAATGACAAACAATCAAACAACCAACACTTTTTAAAATCTCTCGTGTTTAATATACATGCCATAAAAAAGATAAAACTAATGTCATACAACGTTAATAGCTGCATTATCCCTGTGTTTCTAGTAATTATCAAAGTATCGATAGTTTTATGGTCGATATAGTAATTAAAATATATTAATTAATGTTTATAACATTAAAATGAGTAATGAAGTGCATTAGTAGGTAATAAAACCACTAAGTTCTCGTACACTTATTTATATAAATAACAGTAAATAAATAAGGAAGTCTATGTATTGCATGATCTTATTATGCAATGAAGTATCTTCTATCTTTCTCACAGTGTCTTTTTCTTTCATTAGTTTACGTTCGAAACAGTTTAATAATTTCATGTCCTAATTACTTTTATTGTAGTTTTCTCTCCTTATATACCTTGGCAACTTAACAATACTCTTAACTCTGTCAATACGACTTTTATATTTTATTATATGTTCCATTTTAAATATACAGATCTGGTCATATGCAGTTCGAAAACGTAAATCCTAAATTTTATATTTTTACATAAACTAGTTTTTGAAAAAAAAAAGTACTGGGAGATGTTTAGACCAGCAGTAATGAATAATGGGGCAAATATGTCCCAACAGTAATAAAGAAACAGTATGGCATGAAATAAAAAAAAAATATTTTTATGAACTGGAAAACATTATATGTACGATAGGAAGTAAAACATTTAATGCGTCAGTGTCAATTGGTACTTGGCACTGACGACAAAGAATATTCGTTCTTTTTTTGGTTTTAAGATTTTTACAGCGAAGACATCTATTCCCCCCATCTTTTTCAATTGGAAAATGATCACCAATATTATACTTTACTCTGTTTGAAATGCGGTCTTGTTTCTTTGATCTTTTGTGCGATGATTATGATCTACCTCCACTATTAGCGATTCTGAAAACTCGATAACAAAATAAATAAATGTCATTTTTATATTTGAAGATTCAGTGTAAATGATGACACTGTTGAAACCTTGACCACCATTTTGAGGTACTCCTTCTGTCTAAGTCTTAGAGAGTAATCATTTGGCCAGCGTGATCGACACCGCGCATATATTGGTTATAAAAAATTGTTGCGTAGCAATTAATTTCTTTAGACTGCCATTTTTTAGCTTTTGTTTTATCAATTCGGTTGTGCTATCATGACAACTGCTCATGACTAGTACATCCTTGGTGTCTTTGTAATTACTAGTTAATATACCTTCTTTGGTTACAAGCATTTTGCTCTAACCTCTTTCTAAGCGGTCTTAGTTTTTAAAAAAGTTGCTGTGACGGGCCCCTCAGCGTGAAGCGTGCGTTTAGAATTAATCATATTTGCAACATCATTAATATTGTTCTCAAATAGTAATTAAAATAAAATATCTTTTTTTAAATTTAAAGAAAGTACGGACATGTTAAACTATTTTTCTTGATCAAATCAATCGCGTAGCTAAATAAATCTTGAGCCAAAGCCCAAAATATTAAGAAATAAGCCAATAAGTGACAAAAACTAGCAAAGCAACTTATTGTAACTACAGTTGGTACAGTATAAATTCCGAAGCACGTCATCCGCGTCATAGTAAGCGACGTCACATGACACCAACACAAAATATTTAAGTCGTAGGTTTGTTCCTTCTTAGAAACTTTTAGCCAAGTACACTGGAACTACAGCCATTAGACATATTTTTTTTTATATACGCGTAGAAATAATATTTGAAGATTTCTATGTAAACTAAAAAAAATATACCATAACCTGTTTCATTTAATTTGTATAAATGGATTATAACGCGTTTTTATAAAGCACACTTGTCCGAATCACACTTTAACTGCGATCGAACGAAGATGACATGTTGGTATAAATTGGTAACACTTATTTGACAGTTGCGATGTTGACACTTCAGATTTGTTTTTATTATTTACTACTAATTTAACTCTGTTCTTTTTAGAACAAAATTGGTGTAATTTAATTCCAAAATGTCATATAAGAAGTTAAATAGTGGTTGTAAAGAGATGGTAGCTTTTTTTATTCATTATTTTGAACAGAAACGTGATAAAACGGCCCCGTTCTACTGTTGACTGCTGTTAGGGAAGTATGTAATGTATTTTTTAAATGTTTATGTAGATGGTTAAAATGTGCATTCTTGTTTTAGCGTGTAGGTGCAGCTTTAAATTTACATATTTCTTAATTCTATCTCTCCGGCCGTAAAACTAATACACCTCTAACATCACCCAAAACGAAGTAAATATGAACGAAGTAAGTATACTTTTCGTTATTTGTTTAAGATGAAATAAAATTTAATTATTTTCAAAAAAACATGTGACTGACGTCTTTATGGATTGAATTGAACAAACAAGAACTGTTTATTGGTTGTTGTATGTTACTAAGTATTGTACTGAAAGACATTGGTTTTAAATGGCGAAAAGACCATTCAAGGCGAGGACTGATTCAAGAGTCTCATATGGCTGTGAAGAGAGTTGAATTTTATCAAAATATAAACATAAAGAACTTTTTTTGTATAAATGAAACTTGGATTTTTCAGAATGGATCTATATGTTGCTCCTGGCAAGATAAGAATAAAAAAAAATGTAAAATCTATTAAAACTAATGGAAAACGGTAATACATTTAATTATATTGAAAATATAAAGGTGTTAAAATAATTTTTTTGTAGATACATCATTCTTCATGCTGGTAATGAAAATAGCTTCATTGAGGGTGCAGAGGCTATATTTTTCCCTAAATCGGATTTAATGGACCAGCATGGGGAAATTATTCAAGAACATTTTTTATCGTGGTTTGAAAATCAACTATTAAAAAGTTGATGATGAAAAAGTTAAAAATGTCTGAACCATCCCTAATTATAATGGATAACGCTCCATACCATAGCATGTTGTTAGAGAAAGCACCAAACATGTCTTGAATCAAGACTGAAACAAAAGATTGGTTAACTAACAATGGTGGTAACAATGGGGTGTAGGGTTGTGTTATAGAGGTAGTACCTTTTATCGGAACGACCACATCGAGCGTCATAGACGGGAGATGGTTCTAGATAACTGGTCCTCATAAGACACCTAACTCTCACTTATGGCTCCATGTGCCACACCCCGGGCAACTGCATTGGTCTGCAGGCTAAACTAAGTGAGGGTAGCCAGATATGGCGAAAATTTCACCGAGTGATTACCGAGTGATACCCTGATGAAGGGCAGCAGCGATCATCAGTACCAGCTCAAGGCGCAAAGGAAATGATCCTGGATCGGCTTAAAACTGGACTACCACAAGCATGACTGGAGCAGTTTGAATGGTTGTGGTACTGCGATGGGGAAGGCAACGGAAAACCACCCCATAAGAATTTCCTAGAATAGTTATCATGGCAATACACTACGATAACAAAAACATTACTGATCATGGTGATCGGATCCCAAGACCCGGCAGGGGAGGATGCACACAAACAAATAGTAGGGCCTCCGTGGTCGTCAGCCAGCGAAATCCCTACGGCCTAAAAAAGGAAGCAAGTCCTCAACACCTAAGGATTGGAACTTGGAATGTACGAAGTATGTACGAGAGCGGCAAAACTCATAACATTGTAAAAGAGATGAAAAGATTAAAAATTGATAAATTGGGAATTAGTGAAACACACTGGCAAAACTCTGGACAATGCGATATTCTTGGATATAAAGTTTACTATGCTGGAAACGACACAACACATCACAGAAACGGCACCGCAATAATAGTTGCCCCACGTATTAATTCGGCAGTAAAATCTTTCACTCCCCATTCAGATAGAATAATGCTTTTACAAATTCAAGCAACACCGGTGAATATTAACATATTACAGGTATACGCGCCAACGGCAGATAAAGATGAGGTAACCAGCGAAGAATTCTATGAACAACTGGGAAGCCTGATGAAAATGACAAAAAAACATGAAGTAACAATAGTGATGGGAGATTTTAACGCAAAGGTTGGCAGAGGCAAGGTGAATGAGATCGTGGGTAACTTCGGCCTAGGAGAGAGAAACGATAGAGGTGATAGACTTATATGCTTCTGCCAGGAATATAACCTGCTATTAAGTAATACACTCTTCAAGCTCCCCAAACGTCGACTTTACACATGGAAATCCCTCGCTGACTCACCTGACAACATCATAAGGAATCAGATAGATTATATAGCAGTACCAACAAGATATAAAAACATGATAAAATCATCAAAAACGTACCCAGGTGCCGATGTTCCTACGGACCACAATCTGTTGGTATGCAGAATGGTCATGAGAGTAAAACGGCTCGAGAAAAGATCTAATTTAAACACAATTGATATTAAGAAACTCACTAACCCAAAAACCGAAATAAAAGTACGAGAACAACTAGGAAAGAAAATAAACGACATTAACGAGAACACGTCGGACATAATAGAGAGATGGGATAAATCGAGGGAAGCAATCCAAACAACATGCGCGACTCTATTAAAGCGTGACAGACGAAAGAAGAACGAATGGATGTCTGATGAGATAATGGATATGATGGATGAAAGACGTAAATTCAAGAATAAAAATGAAGAAAAATACCAGCAGATCCACAAAATCATAAGAACGAAAATTCGAGAAGACAAAGAAAAATGGTTTTCCAACGAATGCAGGGAAATAGAACAATACGAACGAAAATACGACAGTTACAATATGCACAAAAAAATAAAATCAATGACAAACAAGAGGAAATTCAATAAGTCACCCAACAGCATAAAAGATGGCGATGGAAATCTTATCTCGGAGCCATCAACGATCTTAGAAACATGGAAATCATACATAGAAACATTATTTGCATCTGACAGGACTGATGATCACCTATATGGAGAAGGAGAAACAGGACATTCAATCCTTAAATCGGAGATAGAAGATGCCATTGCAGCACTAAAAAACAATAAGTCAGCAGGTCCGGACAATGTACCCTGCGAAATAATAAAGATCCTATGTAAATCAGACAAACAGTTCCTTGATAATCTAGTTGAACTTTTTAACAACATATATAATAGCGGTAAAATCCCGGAGAACTGGCTGCAGTCAACATTTATTACAATCCCGAAGAAACCAAAGGCCCAGATCTGTGATGACTACCGGCTTATAAGCTTGATTAATAAATTAATAAATGTCACTAAAGCGTTCACTAAGATCATTCATAGAAGAATATATGATAAATGTGAGTCAAATATTGATAGATCGCAGTTTGGCTTTCGGAAAGCACTTGGAACTAGAGAAGCAATTTTCGCTCTCCAGGTGCTTATACAGCGGTGTAGAGACGTTGATAAGGACGTGTATTTGTGCTTTGTGGATTTTAGAAAAGCATTTGACAATGTCAATCATGAACAATTGATAGATATTCTGCGAAAGACAGGTATTGACGACAAGGACATTCGAATTGTGGCAAACCTATACTGGGGTCAAACAGCAAGAGCAAAAATTGGCACCGAACTCACTAAAAGTGTGCAGATCAAAAGAGGTGTCCGTCAGGGTTGTATATTATCCCCACTCCTATTCAATATTTATTCCGAAGAAATATTTAATAAATGTATGGAAAATGCAAATGAGGGCATAAAAATAAACGGCGAGTTAACAAACAATATAAGATATGCCGACGACACGGTGATCCTTGCCAGTACCATAGACGAATTACAGCAGGTAATGGAAAGAGTTTATTCAGTTAGTGAGGAATACGGCCTGAGCCTCAACTTCAAGAAGACAAAGTGGATGCTGATAAGCAGGAAGCAACAGCCTGCTCGACAGTTACGGATAAGTAACATACTAATTGACCATGTAGAATCTTATGTGTACCTTGGCACCAACGTAAATGCAAAATGGGAACAGGCCACAGAAATTAAGGCGAGAATAGAACGAGCTAGAGCAGCATTTAGCAATATGAAAAAGCTCCTCATAAGCAGGGATTTGTCTCTTCCCCTAAAACTACGTCTAGTTAAATGCTACATTTTTCCGATCTTACTGTATGGTGTGGAGGCCTGGACGCTGACGGAGACGCTCACGAGAAAACTAGAAGCATTCGAAATGTGGGTGTACCAACGCATTCTTCGTATATCCTGGACCGAACATGTCACCAACACAGAGGTAATCCAAAGAATCGGAAAGGAGAAAGAAATCGTGAATACAATTAAACAAAGAAAGCTTGAATATCTAGGCCACATATTGAAACACGATAAGTACCGTCTACTGCAATTGATTGTCCAGGGAAAAATAGACAGTAAGCGAGGGCCAGGCAGGAGAAGACACTCGTGGCTCCAAAATCTGAGGAAGTGGTTCGGGCTCACATCGGTCGAACTATTCAGAAGCGCCGCAAATAAGATCAGAATTGTCATGTTAATAGCCAACGTTCGCAACGGACAGGGCACTTGAAGAAGAAGAAGAACTAACAATAAATTGTCTTTTAATGAGACAATGTTGAAAAACGAGCTTTTGCAGATAGTTGCGCAGTAAGTACGCCTAATGAGAGTTTAGTTCAGGTTATCAATATTTATTTTTAGAAAGAAGCCCCTACCACTATACATTAGGTCATAAAGTATTACGTCTTCTACCATACCACTGTATTTTCAATTCTATAGAATTAATATGAGGAATTGCCAAAAACTATTATAACCGACATATTGGTAGACATGGCTGTATAGAATGTGATGCTTTAAATATTTGGAAAGCAGCTCTACGAACTGTTACACCCTAGATATGGCAACATTCTATTAGTCATACAGAAGATGTAATAAAAAAGTAGTATGACCGAGAGCATATACTAAATAGACAGGAAATTCTACCTTACCTATATAATCATATAAACGGTGAAAGTGATTTCAGTAGCAGCTGTGATATACACAGTGAATGAAGTAACAGGAATGAGAAAAACACTTCAAACTAGGCAACTAAGAGATGAAAGTGGTGAACTTATAACAGATATAAACCAAAAAATGCAGAGATGGGCACAATATATAGCACAACTTTTTGATGACAAAGAGAGAACAGAAGCACCAAAAGAATTTAAGGATGATACTGGGCCTGACATTATACGAGAAGAAATTGAATATGCAATGAAACAAGCTAAAGGTGGTAAATCTCCCGGGCCTGATTAATTTCCTATCGAATTACTCAAAATTGTGAATACTGAATCTATTGATCTTCTTTTAGATCTATTCAATACCATATATAGAACAGGTATAATACCTAAAGAATGGCTCCAATCAACATTCATACTGCTACCCAAAAAAGGCAATGCAAAGGAGTGCAATGAATATCGCACCATAGCCTTAATGAGTCATGTCTTGAATTTGTTTTTAAAAGTAATACACAAATGGGATTTAGGAAAGGACTGGGAACACGAGATGCACTGTTTGCAGTAAGTGTTCCTTCGCAGAGATGCTTAGATATAAACCAGGAAGTATATGCCTGTTTCATTGATTTTGAGAAGGCATTTGACAGACTGCAGCATAATCGGCTTAAAGAAATTTTATTAAATAAAAACATAGACAGTAGAGACATTAGAATCACATGTAACCTCTATTGGAACCAAACAGCAAAAGTGAAAGTTGAAAATGAACTGACCGAGGATATCCAGATTCGCCGTGGGGTCCGCCAAGGGTGTATTTTATCACCCTTGTTATTCAATTTATACAGTGAAGCCATCTCAGAATTAGCGCTTGCCAAGGTCAGTGAGGGCCTTATAATAAACGGTGAGCCACTTAATTACATAAGATATGCTGACGACACCATCCTTCTGGCAGGAACACTAGAAGAACTGCAACACCTTGCTGAACAACTAAATATATATTGTAACGATTATGGACTAAAAATAAATTTGAACAAAACCAAGTTCATGGTATTTACAAAAGCACAAAACATCAAAGTTAAGCTAGTACTAGATAATACAGAAATTGAACAAATATCTTCGTACAAATACCTTGGAGCATGGATCACAGAAGATACTGATCAGACAAAAGAAATAAGATAATAATAGAATGAGAAAACTTTTTTGTAATCGCGATATCAATATATCGCTCCGAATATGAATGCTTCGATGTTATATTTTCTCTACCCTTTTGTATGGGGTTGAAGCTTGGACACTTAAAAAATACAACATAAAAATCAGGAAATTGGAATACTTGGGGCACATCATGAGAGGTGAAAAATACGAACTACTAAGGAATATAATGCAGGGAAAAATCAAAGGCAGAAGAAGCGTAGGAAGACGTAAAATCTCGTGGCTACGCAATCTCCAAAATTATAATTGCCAGAATGATTTCCAATCTCGGATAGGAGCGGAACTTGAAGAAGAAGAAGAGCGTTGGAATTAAGCTTCTTTTTTATAGGTTTAAACTGATAATGAAACAAAGTTTTTCTAAAAAATCATAAGATAGATAAAAAAAGTATAAGAAAGACTAAAATCTGGAAACAGAAGCATGTATTAGTGTGTAACTTTTAAACACACACTTTTTTTACATTGTTCACAAATTATATAAAACCATCATAATATGCAAAATTATGTTTCGATCAAAAAACTGAAACTTAAATAAAGCTTAACAAAAAAGATTAATCAATAAAAAAAGTGTTGCTTTTTTATTCTATTTTACTTCTTAATACTACACAAGCGGTTCAAATTGTTTTTACCGTAAGATTATTACTTAATTCTTGTTTTCTATTTCTATTTTTTTTTTTATTTATTTACATTGAATAGTAATTTGTTGTGTTGTAAATCCACTTCTGTAATAATTATGTAATATATTTAATTCAAAATGAATTCAGGAATTTTTTGTAATTTGGCAACAATGTCAACTTAGATCTCTGACGTAGATAATGACGTGCATGGGGATTTACATTGTACCAACTATATACAAAAATAGGGAAACAAACATGGAGAAAAAATGAAAAGACAATTTTAAGAAGAATAAAATGAAACACATTGTTATTCACTCATTTATAAACAACATAAACAAGTGGATAATATAGACATAAAGAATAAAATGCACATATTAATAAAATGATATAAAACAAGAATTACTTGATTAAATTCACCTATTAAAAGAACTAGAATGGGCCGATCTAGGAAGAAATGATAATATTTCAACAAAATAACAAGTAACCTTGAAAAAAACAAACAATGTGCCTAAATATAATTAGAAGATGAATATTATAATTTAAATATGATTAGACAGTAACAGACAAGAAAAATATTTTACCGTTATCAAAGAAATTTCGTAAACTTTAGGTTTCTAAGGCCCAATCAATTAAATAGTACCACCGTACGGTTCTTTAAACACTCCAGTAACTAGTTAATTAACTGAACTAGATTGGATTTGCGTTATTTAGACGTAAAACGTTTTCAATTTGCCGAGTTTAACAGGTATCAACTAGTCAAACTGGTCGAAACGTTTCAGGAAAGTCGTGCAATCGGCGCCAACTTGACTTTAATTAAGAACAAATCGAATTGATTACCGATACAGACTGCGAGATAAGAGTATTTTGTATCGAGTAAGTTTTCAGAAGATGTTAGCATTCGCTACAAGGCTTAATTGTTTCTAAAAAGTTGTTGTGCACAAGGAAGTAGTTTATTTTCTTTTTCGTTATCACGTGTCATAGATAAATTATATCAGATTTTTTTAACTATACGATTTTAAATAGTTTCAGTTACACTACTCAATAAATTTGTAACATGTATATACATCGCCATAATTAGTGTCCATCTCTTTTATTCAATAAGTATGGCTTATTAATATAATTAAGTTACTAACTCACTAGTTAGACCAAAATAATTATCGATCAATAAATCTATTAAATACAACACTCAAATTGACAACAAGAATAATAGCGACAAAAATAAACGAACGAATATCACTGCAAGAGGAACAGCAAGGATTTCGGACAGGAAGATCATGCACGGATGAAGTTTCTGTAATAAGACAAATAAAAGAAAAGTCGCTGGAATACAACAAACCAGCATATATGTGTCTGATAGATTTGAAGAAAGCGTTTGACAGAGTGAGAATTCGGGACGCGATACATTTATTATATGAAAAGAGAATATCACTGGATTTAGTAAAAACCATTGAGAATATATATAAAGATAACATAGCTATGGTAAGATGTAAAGGAAAACTATCGCAACCTATCAAATATGAAACTGGCATTAGACAAGGAGATTCGCTGAGCCCATTAATATTTAATCTGATAATGGATAAAATCATAAAGAAAGTTAAAAAAAGAAGAGGATATAGAATGGGAGAAAAGGAAATAAGGATAATCTGCTACGCCGACGACGCTATAATAACAGCCGAAAATGAAGATGACCTACAAAGATTAATTAAAGAATTCGAAGATACGGCGCTCATATACAACATGGAGATCTCAACAGAGAAAACTAAAGCGATAGTGATATCAGCGGAACCGAGACGATGTAAACTAGTCGTAAATAACAAAATAATAGAAAAATGATGGAAACTGAATACTTGGGAATAAAACTATCAAGCTACAGAAAAGTGGAAGAAGAAGTACAAAAACAAGTGAACATGGCAAGCAGAGCAGCAGGATGTCTCAACAACACAATCTGGAAAAACAAATACCTCACAACGGAAACGAAAACCAGGATATATAAATCAACAATCAGACCGATAATGACGTACACAGCGGAAACAAGAGCAGATACGACGAAAACACAAAGACTACTGGAAACAACAGAAATGAAAGTCTTACGAAAAATAATAAACCAAACTCTAAGAGACAGAGTAAGAAGTGAGGAAATACGAGCGAGATGTGGTATAGAGGAAATAAACGCGTGGACCAAAAGGAGAAAATTGGAATGGAATCAACACATCGAAAGAATGACAGAAAATAGAATAGTACGAATAGCAAGAGACAAATCGCCAAATGGAAGAAGATCATTGGGACGACCGAGGAAAAGATGGTCAGACAACGTCAATTGAGGCTAAAAACCGAAGTAAAACAGGCATTAAGCCTATTTATAAAGTAGGAAGAAGAAGAAGTTTAACTCTAAATTGTATTGAACACGTTATCAAATTAAGTATTACTTACAGTCCATCCGCTGAATGTGCAACTCACAGAAACTAAATCGATGAAAGTTTTATTTAAAAATCCCTTATAAACGGTATATAATTAAAAAGGCCCTTTAGGGCTACATCACAGAACCCTTAAAACGTTACAAAATTTGTTGTGTGTTACAAGATTGTTGAAAATATGTTGTGATCTTAAATTATTTAACAGATATATTGCATGGAACGTAAGACTTCCAATAGAGGTTGTTGCTGATCCTCTGACCTTCTGAACCTTCTGATTGGGTTCTAGATGGACACTCGGTTGCTAACCCTCAGACCTTGTCTGAATGGGTTCTACTCGTAGATGGCAACTCGACCTTGTCTGAATAAGTTCTATATGGCAAGTCAAGTTGCCATCTAGAATCCATTCAGACAAGGTCTGCGGGTCAGCAATAACCCCTATTGGGAGTCTTACATTGCCATGTAGGATATCTGTTAACATCACAACCTATTTTCAACAATATCGTAACACACAACAACTTTTTAAGGGTTTTTACCCAGATATTTAGTGGCTTGGACTCATGTATACTTGGTAATATCACACTAATGATGAACTTTTTAGTTCGTAAACGATCTGTGATGTAGTCCGAAAGGGTCTTTTTAATTATATACTGTTTAAAAAGGATTTTTAAATAAAACTTTTGTGATTCCTGGTATGCCCACTACAAGAATTTCATTTTCCTTGTAGATTTTAAATCGATGAATTTAAGCCGCCTGTTCATAGATAACATCAGACCAAAACAAAATATATGCAGGTAAGTAAAAACGCAGAAATAAGGCAGCCACAAAATATAACAATAGGAGAATACAACATAGAGGGGGTAAAAAACTTTATATACTTGGGATCCCTAGTCACAAACAAAATGCCAAATATATAAAACCCTAATAAGACCGGTACTCACATACGGCTCAGAAACCTGGACACTCACTAAAAAAGAGGAAACGTTGTTAGCCACCTTCAAAAGAAAAATCTTGCGACACATATATAAGGGCACAAAAGAAAACGGAATATGGCGAAGAAGGTACAACTCTGAACTATACAAAATATACCAGGATCCGGATATTATAACATTCATTAAAATTGGACGGCTGCGATGGATAGGACATGTAGAAAGAATGGAAGAAGGCGAAATACCAAACAAAATATTCAAACAGATGCCAGTAGGAAAAAGAACAAGAGGAAGACCGAAGCTGAGATACTTAGAACAAATAGAAAATGATATAACAACCTTAAAAATAAAAAACTGGAGAAAAAAAGCACGAAACAGACCAGAATGGAGAAGAATCCTGGAACAGGACAAGACCCAAAAAGGGTTGTCGAGCCAGTGATGATGATGATGATGATGTCCATAGACAACAGCATACATCGAAGAAGTAAGCCAGCCACAGGACGATGGTCGGTGATTGATTCACCTACTGGAAATTGTAAGTCGTCAGGTGTAAATTTAGGTGCTTAGGTGACGAATTTGGAGAACGGCTCCATCAAGACGTTGCAGACATAAAAAAGCGTTAGGTACCAATGTAATTGAAGTCTTAGTCTGCTGGAAGATTACTGCTGGTAATGAATCTGTGATACTTTAGCGGATAAGTATCGCCACATCTGCCACAATATTTTAGGCAAACGCACCGCGAAGAACATTCTTCTTCTCTTTGTAGTGCCTATCCGTTTCGGATGTTGGCGACCATCATGGCAATCTGTATTTTGCAAACTGCTGCTCTGAGAAGATTTGTGGTTGTTGTATTGAACTACGTACGTAGATTTTTCAGCCTGGAAATCCTTGGCCTTCCTGGTCCTCGTTTTCTTTCTACTTTTCCTTGTAGAATTAATTGCAGCAACCCATATCTTCCGCTGTTCCTCATGATGTGACCGAGGTATTCGATTTTGGCTGTTTTTATTGTGGTTAACAACTCTTTTCCTTTTTGCATTCTTAATAAAACGTCTTGGTTGGTAACGTGGTCGGTATAGGATATCTTCAGGATTCGACGATAAAGGCACATTTCGAAAGCCTCAATTTTCTTGCAGGTAGCGTCTGTGAGAGTCCACGACTCAACTACGTACAACAGTATAGGAAAGATATAACATCTTAGTAATCGGATTTTAATGGAGTAACGTTATAAACGTCACATCTTTATTAATTTATATTTTAATAATTATTTTATTTTAATTTCTTTATTAATTTATTAATTCCTTTACCTTCAGTTGGGACCCTCTTTCTTTTTTTCTTTCTTTTCTCTCTTTTTCTTTCCCGTAGAATAAATATTCGCCCTCTCTCTTTCTGTCCGCTAGTAAATATTCTGTTCTATGTTGATAGAAAAGGAATTACGGAATCTCTTGTTCACCATTATGTAAGCAATTTGATTCCTTATTATGTTTCCTGGTTGATCTTGCGGAGAGACCCAAGTATACAAACGTCTTTGGGGTAGTTTAAAGAACGTATATAGTATTGCAAATTCTTCTTCCTCTACAAATAGTTTTAATCTTTCTTCCCTTTCATTTCTCTTCCCTAGACCAAAATTACTAATTAATTCAATACTTTTCCCTTTACCAATTTTCGCATTTAAGTATAACCCATAATAATAGTTATATCTTCTAGATAGAAGAACATACTAAAATTGATTTATTCCCCTAAAATGCAGAATTTGTCGTAGCAAATAAAGTGTAGGTGATAGAAAAACAAGCTTATTTTCGGCTTTCTGATGATATTGTACATAATGAACAGCATGTTCTATCCTTGTCACAAAAAAAGTTGATTAATAATAATTATTTATAAATAATCTATAAAAAGTAAACCAGCTCCATGAAAAACTCAAAAAAAAATTATTTATAAAAACATTTATTTCTCGACAAATCTGGAACTTTAAAATACTGAGTTTGGTTAGAATTTTGGCGATATGGATATGGTTTAATTTTAAAAGTCCTCGTATTATAACTGTTTGATCTATAACGAATACTTAAACTTACCAAAACGAAACTGCTGTTTATGGTTACAGCATTAGCGGTCCAGCGCTATTTACTGCATATAACTGAAAAAAAAAACATAATATTAATTATAGATTATCGAATTCAAAAGAAATATGACATTCAAGATCATGTACCTGAATAATTATAACAGTTAAAGAAGAATTTATGTATTACGGAGGTTAAATATTATGTTTTCTTGATTATATTGTATACGGTAGAGGCGTGGACGCTAAATGAACAATGCGTAAACAAACTGTAGGCATTTGAAACGGGGGTATGTTAAACGACCTTAAAAATCTACTGAAATATATGTCAAATGAAACAACTACAATATTTGGTATATTTTACACGTACATATATATAACAATTGCTACAATTGATTATGCTAAGAAAGATTCGAGGCAAGTGCAGCATTGGGGCCTGAAGAATAATTTGGTAGAGAAACTAGAGAGAAAATCATTCAGGGTGCCTGAATGAAACAATATGGACAAATAAAAATATTGGAAAAGAAATGAAAAGCAGAATTTACAAAACAATCATTAGACCAATAATGACATGCCCGACAGAAACACGACCTGACACAGAGAGGACAAAATGGATATATGAAACAGCAGAGATGAAAACAGTTAGAAAAATTGTTGGTAAAACACTATGGGACAGAGCTAGAAGTATACACGACTTAAATGCAAGGTGAAGAACATCAAGCACTGGGTAAGAAATAGAAGGGTAGAATGAAACGATCATATAAGCCGAATGACAACAAACAGAGTAGTAAAGACGTCAAGAGACGGTTCACCAATAGGAAAACGATAAGTAGTAAGAAAACAATGGAACAACAACTTACTGAAGGTGCATTGAAAAACAGACAGAGTCATGTCTACATAAAAAAAGAAGAAGAGAAATTAAAGATAATGGTTCAAATGTGCAGTTATATTCAACTATTCAAAATGATGATATCCACCCTTCATTGCGGCGCTGGCACTTGAAGGCGAAAGAAGAATCTTAATATATAAAAATATTAAGAAATTCAAAAATCAAAAGCTACAAAGAAAGAAACCGAATTGTTTAACCCACGACGAAATCCAATAGGAAATAATAACAAGAATTTAAACATTTGCGTGTGGAATGTAAGAAGCATTTCTCATCCTGGAGCATACTCTCATCTGCAGCTCTGTTCATACAAGAAATGCACAAATCAAAATCAGATATCCTTGATTTACCGGAGATGAGTTGGACGCGCTCAGGAATTCTGGAATAAAGAACTACATTACATCGGACACCCTATCCGTCAGCAATTTGGTACCAGATTTATTGTGATCAACAAGATTAAATATAGCGTAATTGACTTCGAGGCTTAAAGGGAGACTTAAAGGGAAGAAGGACGCAGTGTTTAATTTAAGCCTGCTTAGAATAAATATAATGATGACTAGAAAGGAATTGATCAAAAGCAGTGAATCAATGTAAAAAACCGCTATTTCGTGACGCTACCTATGACTCCTCCTTGTGGCGCTTGTTCCGTAACGCTCGCCTCAACATTTTACTATAAAGAAAAAAGTAATACGACGCCAGTATAGAAGCTTCGCTTCAACAATTGTATAAGAAAGCGACTGTTCACCTTAAAAACGCTTTTTGATTTTTGCTGATAGGTCACTGATCAGAAGATATCAAATTTTTACCGTCGAATTTATACAAATTTTAATTATAGTGTATTTTTATGTATGAGAGAGTAATAAAACAATAAATTATGTATGCAAATCCCTAAACGGTTGATACGGGTGACTCAATGAAAAACAGATATTTGTCAACAAGTTTACAGAAGTATATAGGAAAACAATTTTAAATTGAGTATGACCACCAGGTATAAAGGTTGGAGCAGAATAGAATACAATAGTTGTGAGGGTTACTAATCCCTAAATAAGGTTGCCAGTGTCGGAGTGATGGAGGTTAACAGGTACTAATGAATTTGCAAGAAATGTAAGATGTTTATTTTATTGGTTATATATAAGCAATAAAAGTTTAATAAGTGCCTACCTATTTGCAAAATAAAGTTTAATTCTTTAGATAAAATAAAACGTTTTATTTTATCTGAAATGAGTGCATTCCACGAAGTAAGGGTTTCAACAATCAAACATTTAATTCTTTAATTCCAGGAATCTACGACAGTAATTGACTAGATAATTACCTTCTAAACTTTTCCTTTACCTACTAAACTGTAGGAACCCATCTGGGTTTTTCCATTTTGTAGGAAGGTCCAAGTGGCGTATTCAAAATTCTTAACAGTTCACTAAAATTAGGTACTTCAGTTGCAAGGTGCAGTTTATTGTGTATACTAGTGTTATGGAAAATTTGGAAGTGCCGTGTAAACGCCGAAAAATTGGTCCTCTAACAGTTAATGAAAAAACATTAATATTTAATTGTTTTAAATCATTTACAGACAAACGTTTATGTGAAAGTGTTGATGAGACCGTTGAGTTAGTTAGCAGTACACTTGGTGTTGGGAAATCTACGATTTACAGAGTTATTAAAGAAGTGAAATGTGGTAGTTTTCAAATGCCACGTAATGCTCCAGGGAAACCAAAATTTCAAATAGAATATCATTTTAAAGAAGGACTTCGACGGAAAGTGCATGAATTCTTCTTTAGACAAGAATTTCCAACATTGGATAAAGTTCTTGTCTCAGTTCGAGATGATAAGGATTACCCAGAAATGAGTCGAAGTACGTTATGGAAACTTTTAAAAGAAATAGGCTTCCGCTGGAAAAAGAATCCCAGAAAGTCTATTTTATTAGAAAGAAGCGATATTGTCATATGGAGAAGACATTTTCTAAGAACCATAAAGGAAATGAGAAACCAAAAAAGAAAAATATTTTATCTTGATGAAACATGGATCAACGAGGGTCATACACCAAATAAATTTTGGCAGGATGAAACTGTTACAAAGTCAAAGGCACGCTTTTGTAAATAACTTATCTACTGGTTTAAACCCACCATCAGGAAAGGGACGCAGGCTGATAATAGTACACATTGGCAGTTCAGACGGTTTTGTTGAAGGTGGTTTATTAACTTTTGAATCAACTCGTACCGGTGACTACCATGAAGACATGAACGCTGATGTCTTTCAAGAATGGTTCGAACAAATGATAGATCTTCTTCCTAAGAACTGTGTAATAGTAATGGATAATGCAAGTTATCACTCCAGACTTATAGAAGAACTGCCCACAACCAAGTGGTTAAAAAAAGACTTGCAGAATTGGCTGAGTTCAAAAAATATTACGTACCATCCCGGATCTATAAGAAAGGAACTTTATTCGTTGTGTGCCCTTCATAAAGAAAAATTTAAAAAATACGAAATTGATGAAATTGTCAAAAATCATGGAATGACAGTACTTAGATCCCCACCATATCATTGTGAATTAAACCCGATTGAACTGGTATGGGCACAGATAAAGAGTGAAGTTTCAAGAAAAAATACCACTTTTAAAATTCATGATGTTAAACAGTTGTTTTTGGAGGCCGTAAATAATGTAAAACCTGAAAACTGGGAAAAGGCAGTAAATCACACTATTAAAGAAGAGGAAAAAATGTGGAAGCTGGACAATATTGCTGATAAAATGATCGAGCCAGTTATTATAAATCTTGGTTCTGAAAGTTCATCTTCTGAATCTGATTTGGATTTGTAACAAGTAGCTGTAAGTTTTATATTAATATTTTTATTCATCTATTTAACATACCTTAGACGGTTTTAAAAACTCTTTTTCTCTTTTGTAATTTTTAAAAATTAAAAAAAATGTGAATTTTTTAAAACCCTTTTTAATGTAGGCCAGTCAGTTCTAATATAGTGTGTGATAAAAGAGGTCACTTTTGTTTACATACACATAACACTTTATAACACTGAAATAATTCATTTATTTTTTACAATTATTCAAAGTAATTTTTCAATTAATCTTGAGCACGCCCATGGAGTGGGTCGGAGCTACCAGTTAAAATTATGCTAATTACTCTCTCGTTCATAAAAATAAACTATAGAAGTGATTTCGCGAACGTAGCTGACATTCAAAATTAACAGTTTATTTCTCACAAAAAGTGCTTATAAACATTTTTGTTTTTCTCAACTATTTGCTCAATTGTTCGTATGATTTTTAGAGGTTCAGTAGCATTTTCGTCTCTGACGACAAGAGTATAAATAAATTAATTTATATATAACAAAACTAAAGCAAAAAAATTGAAGAAAATTGCTTCATTGGAAGCCGAGAAAATACATTTTTTCACGTATACCGATTTTGAAGTTTGAAATTTAATTTTCTTCAATCTAATTTTTTGATATTTTTCAAGCGCAATACCGATGGTTTTTATTAGTATAATAAATATTATAAATATCTTGATGATATGAAAATTTTTATCGAAAAAGAGCTCGGAAAGAAAAATGTAATGGTTTAAAGATTGCCATCCTGTTGTTTTATAACTTCGTCGCAAATGCCGGTCAATTTTGACCGGTTATATCTCAAAAACCACTACTCGTAATTTAGCTTTTTTTCTTTTAAAAGAAGCGTTTTACCACATCTTTTCTAAGTATGTTTTTTAAATTTAATTTAAGCTAATAGTTACCGAGATATTCTATTAGTTTATAAGCCAAAAAATTGTTTATAATTTTAAAACATTTCTGAGGCCGCCCAAATAATCCGATTTTAATTCCCTAAAATACGTTAGATAGGTAAACAACTTTTTATGAGTAAAAAAATTGGCAAACTTTTGTTTGGTCTAGTTGTTTTTGTGCAAGATTTAAAAAAAATTAATTTAGATTATTATGCGAAATTTGATTGGCTGTTTTATTATAATATAAAGATCTTCTAGACGAATTATTATGAAGGTCCTAAGTGCAATCTACGTGGTTGAAAAATATTAAATAAGAAAATACTTGTTTTTCTCTTTTTTTTTGTATTTACTGCTATTTTGGAGAAAATTAAAACCTTTTTAACCATCCGTATCTCATAGAAAATTCAACTGTCCCTATTTTATTTCATTACAATTTTGCTCCGAAATGAATTATTGTAAAATTATAAGCAAAGAAAGTAAAAAAATCGATGTCTTTAGTAATATTTAAATATTTTAATTTAACTTTAATAAGGTTATCACACAACTTTTTCTGCAAAAATCCGAATGCCACCTTTCACATCCAAATGTACACAGGCCGTTTTTTCACAGATCCTCACTGGTCTAATAGATCGTCACAAATTCTCGTTTTCCCTGATGATATCGTTATGGTGAGCAGAAGTATGAGATACATATTGCAGTGTTTTTAGGAAATTTACGAACGCGGTAAGTTAACTAGGACTTGTAAACAAGGAAAAACCCAAATATATGTTGCTAAAAACCCTAAAAACAAATCCAAATTAACAACTAAACCTTTGAGCCAATCAGATCAAAGCTTTGAAGGCTCGTGGTCTTCAGATCCATCTGAGAAAATCTCGAACGGTAGAGGTCAACATTTGCAAGAACTTAATAAGACCCGTTTTGATATATGGGACTGAAACATAGACTTTATCATAAAACGACGGGAGAATTACTTGGTATCTTTGAGAGAAAACTAATTCCAAAGTTTACTTGAAATTAAGTCTTAATTATTATTTATATTGTTTTTTAAAACATTTAATGTTTTTTATTAACACAAAAATACTTTATCCAAATCATTGCAGTGCAGTCATTTTATTTGCACGTTTTTTACTTGCTTCCTTCAAAAATTATTAAACGAAATACTCTATAAAGTAAAACAATTTTATGCGTGAATTGAATTTTCCTGCATTAATAAGTGAGCACCTCCCAAAATAAAATGCAGGCTACGTCACTGTATACTTTAAACACATCTAATAGAAATAAAAAAATTCTTTGTCTCTCGCTAAACAAAATATCTTAATATAGATATTATTAAAAAAAACCATTTAAAATAAGAAAATATTAAATTACATGTATTTTTGATGGAAGATATCAATTTAAATGTGATAAATGAATTTTATTGTGACAATATAAATGAATAACTTCCTTATTTTTTGCGTGTTATGAATCTCTGGAACCTTGGTATTTAATATAAATAACTAGTTGGGTCTAGAAATCAACAATTAAAAGTATTGTATAAAATAATTAAAGAAAAATCATATTCGTATTTAAATTTATTTAAATAGTTCAATATCGTTTGGCATTAGAGTTGGCTTTGTAAAATATTGAAAAGTTAATTTCAATGCCACTTATTATATAAACATGAAAAAGTTCGATCATGAATGGAAAATTTTAACATCTGCAAAGATTCCTTATCGTATTCAGATACAAAATAAACGAATGTATAAATATGTTTTGTAAAAATGCTTAATTAAGTTTGATAAAAGTTTTAAACTTGTGCACTCGTCTAAAATAATACAGCGTGTTCTGTCATTCTTATTAACCATCAGAACAATCTTGATTGCTCACATGAAACCGGTCACACTGATGGTAATTGACATTTTCAACTGAGGAAGAATATATACACCAGGAATAAATAAACCATGGTGACATTTGTGCGAAATAGAAGAAGAAACTGGTAATCATGCCCTCTTTGAAGGGCTTAATAACATGAGGCGGTTATACACCGCTGGCATAAGACTTATTGGAGGAGTTTAGAAGGAAAAGTTTGGTACAGACATCACACAACTAGATATACCTAAATAAGATAATGTGCAAGCCAATTCAACCAAATATATATATATATATATATATATATATATATATATATATATATATATATATATATATATATATATATATACATATATATATAATATATATAATATATATATATACATATATATACATATATATATAATATATATATATATATATATATATATATATATATATATATATATATATATATATATATATATATATATAGGGTGAGTCACCACTAACGGGACGAAAAATGAGAAGGCCATGGGACCAGATGAAATACCTACAGAAATCTTAAGAATATTAACAAAAAATCATATAGGCACACTAATAGAATTATTTAATGACATTTATTATACGGGAGAGATTCCGAAAGAATGGTTAATATCAATATTTATTCCTACCCAAAAAATCAAACGCAATGAAGTGTGAAGAGCACAGGACAATTAGCTTGATGAACCATATTCTAAAAGTGTTCTTACGAGTGATACACGAACGTATCTATAAAAAGCTAGGTGATAGAATAGCTGAAAACCAATTGGGATTCAGAAAAGGCACCAGAGAAGCATTATTTACTGTACAAACAATAATTGAACGATGTCGAGATGTCAATTGTGACGTATTCATATGTCTAGTCGACTTTGAAAAAGCTTTCGACAAAGTACAACACCGAAGAATGGCAAAAATACTACAGAACACAGAATTAGATGACGAAGACGTGAGAATCATTGCCAATCTATACCGATATCAGAAAGCCATAATACGAATAGACCAACAAAAATAGAAAGAAATACCTATAAATCGTGGAGCATAACAAGGATGTGTGCTTTCACCTTTACTTTTTAATATGTATTCAGAAGAACTGTTTAAAGAGGCATTAGAAGACGTAAATGAAGGGATATTTATTAACTTAGAAGGAGCACTTCTGAATAATTTTAGATACGCAGATGACACAATACTTCTTGCGGACAGCAGAGAAGGACTACAGATCTTGGTTGATAGCATTACTCAATACTGCGAAAGGTATGGAATGGCACTGAATACAAATAAAACAAAAATCATGGTGGTAAGCAAGAACAAGATTGAGGAAGACAGTGTTTATGCTAAAGGAAAACTTTTAGGCAGGGTGTGCACAGATATCAGTACTTGGGTTGCGAACTAAATGAAGAATGGGATAGAAGTACGGGAATAAAACGGCGTATTGAGCTAGCTAGAAGTGCTTTTAATAAGATGAAAGCAATATTATGCAACATCGAAATTAGAACTAGAGTATAGAGATGCTACGTGTTCTTTGTCCTATTGTATGGAGTTGAGGCCTGGACAAATTACAGAGGCGACAGAGAAAAATCTCATTAACTTTGAAATATGGTGCTATCGAAGAATGTGGAAAATATCTTGGACACAACACATAACAAATGCGGAAACGCTACGAAGAATGAAAATAGATAAAGAAATACTCTACACTATAAAGAAAAGAAAAATGAGCTACTTTGGTCACATACTAAAAAACGAGAAATACGAATTGATACGGCTGGTCATACAAGGGAAGGTGGAAGACAAAAGAGGACCGGGGAGAAGACGCACGTACTGGCTGAAGAGTCTGAGACAATGGAGTGGGAAAACGTCAATAGAACGTTTGAGTCAAATAGAACAGATAGAGTCAAATGGCCCATGATAATCGCCAATGTCCTTAGCATTGGGGCACGTTAAGAAGAAGAAGCTTTCCGACGAAATATAACCCAGTATTATCTCCAAAAACTTCAAAACCCACCAAAAGGAGCCAGAAGACAGCATAAGGTGATAAATGTGATGCATACTTATGTTTGGACTGTAATTATATATTTCATAAAAAATAATGAAAACATTTACCTAGTTTTAAGTATATTATGTCAAATTTGTTTACAGTAGTGCCTCGGGTTACATACAGTGTGTAAAAGCCAAATGGAATAAATTCATTATTTAGGTTACTGTACATATTTATAAAAAATCCCGAAACACGTCAAATTTAAATTATAACTTGACATTATTTAACGTGAAAATGCAACCCCTACCTTCAACCCCCTTAGAATGACAGGTACAACCCCCAATTTTTAAAACAGGAAGTATAGGCTTGTGATACATCGTTTGAAAGGTCTTTTCATTCTCCATTCAAAAATGTTGTCGCTTTCAAGTTTATTAAGATTAATTAAGATAAAATAAATTAAAATCATGTGGTTACCGAAATTCGCTAAAATATACTCAAAACTTATTTCCCGTTTAGGTCTTGATAATGAGAAAGTGAACAAAAACCATAGCAATGTGGTTTTTAGATGGTAACCATTAAAAAACTTTAAAGAATTTTCGTGGCAACGTTATTTTAACACGCATTAGTAAATTGTTTTATTTAAGTTGTCAGTATTTTAATTTAAGTAAAAAGTTCGTTCAACTCAATTCTGAAAAATGGTTAGATTAACGGAAATGCATAAAATAACAGTTTTACAAATGATCGGTTACGGAGATAACACCCGAACACAACAGGAAGTAACTCGCCTATTTCATGAGAAATTTCCTAATTTACCGCCTATATCCCAAGGAACAATAAGTCAAATAGAGAAGCAGTTTCGCGAGTTTGGTCATGTAAGGCAGATAAAAAAAGCAGCTGCCAATGCACTGAGTGATAAACTCAAATTAGATGTGTTGCTTGAGTTTCAGGAAAATCCACATACATCGAGTAGACAGGCATCCACTACATTCAATGCTAGCCATACATCGATAGTAAACATATTAAAAGAAAATAAATTGCATCCCTATAAGATGGTACCTACTCAGGAGCTCATGGAAGACGATTTTGATAGGAGAACTTTTTTTTGTGAGCAAATGATGGACATGTTGGATAACAATATTATCCAATTAGAAGACGTTATGTTTTCTAATGAGTGTACTTTTTCACTTAACGGTCATGCTAATCGGCAAAATTGCCGCTACTGGACCACGGAAAATTCTCACTGGATGAGAGAAGAACACACTCAATACACTCAAAAGGTTAATGTTTGGGCAGGGATTGTAGGAAACAATATCATTGATTCCTTTTTCATTGAGGGCAACTTGAATGGCAACAATTATTTAGCACTACTTCAAAATGATGTCATTCCAACGTTGGCAAATTTATATCCTGATCCAGGAAACCCTCAAGTTCCAGCGAATACGATATGGTTTCAGCAGGATGGAGCACCACCACATTACCAACTTAATGTCTGGCAGTACCTCGATACAATATTTCCCAATCGGTGGATAGGGAGGCGAGGATCGATTGAATGGCCAGCGCGATCACCTGATCTTACATTATTAGATTTCGTTTTATGGGGATATGTGAAGAGCCATGTGTACAAAACTAAACCTTCTGATTTAAATGACTTAAAAGAACGAATAACGCTTGCGATTAGGTCGATCACGCCGGTTATTTTAAATAATGTTAGAAGACAGTTTTATTTGAGATTATAATGTTGCCAAGACGTTTGCGGTGAACATTTTGAACATCTACTTCATTAACAATTATAGTTCTTTTTCGTGTTCTACATTTTATTACGTTTTGCATTACATTTTAGTTTTTGATTGTATTGTAGCGAATTTCGGTAACCGCATGATTTTAATTTATTTTATCTTAATTAATCTTAATAAACTTGAAAGCGACAACATTTTTGAATGGAGAATGAAAAGACCTTTCATACGATATATCACAAGCCTATACTTCCTATTTTAAAAATTGGGGGTTGTACCTGTCATTCTAAGGGGGTTGAAGGTAGGGGTTGCCTTTTCACGTTAAAGAGTGTCAAGTTATAATTTAAATTTGACGTGTTTCGGGATTTTTTATAAATATGTACAGTAACCTAAATAATGAATTTATTCCATTTGGCTTTTACACACTGTATGTGTAACACCGTTTTTTAACTTCAATTCAATAAAGTTTTTTATTATACCGTAAAATTTATTATATTTAAGTTATTTAACAGGTCATTTTATTTCATTCAATCGAAAACTTGGTAAAAATTAAATTCAGGCACTAATGGGTTAAATATTACGATGTTTCTCAATAAAAGTGTGAAAATTATTAGTTAACTTTAGACTTATAAAACTTATACAAACTCTACATATTTTTAAAAACATTTATTTAAAAATGCTAGAATAATAGGATACTCCAATTAAAAACAAAATTTTAGTTTATTTCGTTGTTCCAACTGACCCTGTATAATAAGATATATGATTTGAAATATGAAAACATTTTTTTATATACTCCTTAAAATAATAAGGTATAACATTCCGCAGCTATTGTACAAAGAAAAACTGATCGCGGATCTGGTAGATGCCAGATATATTGTTAAAGACTAGTAAAAACTGGAAAGTAGGGAAACTTTTTCATCATCAACCTCGATTTATGATGCTACCTACACACAAAGAAGAAGATTACTTAGTTTATGATGTTTAAAGGAAAATCCAGCTAATTGTCTTGCCAAAATAATCTTATCTATTTTATATTTTGAGTTTCTGTAAACTCTAGTAACTGTAATTGTGTAAAAGTGACCTTCTGGTATAAAATTTGGCGCAGCAATAAGCGTCGCAAATAATTTATTAAATTGGGCCAAATTTTATATAAGACAGTTCGTTATAATACGCACTCCTAGTATGAAGTAAATCAGTAAATCGATGCTTTATTAACTCATGAAAGTTCAAAGGTCTTAGGATAAATGTTTCACCCATAAATTCAACTGCGTAATAAAAAATGTTTTGAATAACCACCGAAAGAAATAATTCGGCCTATTTATCGATTTTACCATAAAAATAGTTCACATTAAATCCTCTAGCACATATAGGTACATCAAAAACTAATACTCACTGGTAAAAGCGCACCGATAAAACTTTTTTCACCGCAAAAGTACTGCACTCCATTAAAAGATTATTTCCGTTTATGCACTTAGTCTTTTACCCTTCAACAAGTAAAATAATGTCCGACATTCGTTGATAAACAAGAAGTTTATCAAAGTTGGTTCGTTATACGGCGACGTTTGAACCTCGCACTCTTTGATCAGATCAGGAAGGTTCACTCTTCGTAATGTGACTGAGCACTTCACTTACTATGTACTTCATTGAGCGTTTAGACACGTTTTATAAGAACATTTACCAGCGGCGTCACAGGGGTTTGTAAGTGCCAACCTTACGACGATGAGAAAATAAACGATTACGCAAATATTTGTGTATTGGTTGAGCAATTTTCTTATTGATGTTTCCGTTTACAATTTTACTATCTTGGTAGTTGGAAAAATATTTGTTATCTCCAAAATTATTGATAAGGTAATCAGTATGTAGTTTAGAGGATTTTGCACGACTGATATGTTTTGTCTAATAGTAAAACATACTATTACAATATGTGTACATATTTACAAGGATTTTTCACGGCTTAAAGGTCTTTCGACTTTATTTATTGAGATATACCACATCAATTATAATAGGTTATTAGTGGTTATACAGTAGTTTATATATTATACAGTTGTGGTTTACACCATACAATATAAAGGGGCGAAAATCTTTATCGATAAGAAAATTATTTCTCTGTGCCACTTTTTATTTTGCAAGCAAAGTTGTTGATCGAAATAAACCAGAAGTCAACAATATTTTTTACAGGAAGTAAACCAAAACATGTTTTTATACATATTCACGAAACCGTTGTCAAAATTAGTGTATCTATCGTCGTTTGCGAGTTATACCATTTTTATTAACTTTATCAAAACCAATGTTTACAATGTTTGCATTAAAATACAACACTAACATTAACAAACACAGTGATAACAAATAAACTAAATGAAATTGTAACACTAGCAGAAGAACAACAAAGTTTTAGGTCGGGAAGATCATAAAACATATAAACCTGTTAGAGATTATTTTAGAACATACTAAATTTTCACCTAAATTTACCGTAAAAAATACAATCGAACTAGTTAATAAAATACAACATTTTCAATTACCTAACAACTCCAGATTAATTTCATTTGACGTAAAAACATTTTTTCGTAGTATCTCTCCTACAGAAACTTTTGTTCTAGCAAAAAATCTTTTAGACCACAATATTACAAATAAAATCATTACATCTGAAATTTTACATGTTCTTGAAATTTGCATAAAACAGGACTACTTTGAATTTAATAATCAAATATATACAAATAACAGTGCAGGACTTATAATAGGTAATCCTCTAAGCCCATTGCTATCAGATATTTTTATGGATCATCTAGAGACAAAGATTTCAAAACATTCCATATTCAAACAGTTTTTATATTGGTGGAGATACGTAGACGACGTACTGGTATGTTCCACAGGAACTAACAGGCAACTTGACCAATTTTTATCGTATATTAATTTACTCCATAGTCATATTGAATTTACAATAGAAACAGAACAAAATCAATCCATAAATTTTATAGATTTAAAAATTATCGGACTTAAAACAAACATGAGTTCTCCGTATCCTACACAGCATAAATTGGCTGCTTACCATAGAATGTTACATAGATTAATAAAAATTCTGATCTCAAAACACAACTATGAGATATAATTAAACATCATTAAGCAAATTGCAGTAAACAATGGGTACAACGAATAAATAATAAATACAATTTTAAATCAAAAACTACGTAAGAAAGTCCTAAAATTAGTATTTCCACCACCAGAAAAAAACCCAGTACCTTCTGCTCAATTACATATTATATCAACAAAAATAGCCAAACAAATAAAAAAGAAAGAAATAACATCAGCTTTTAGAACAAACAACAACTTGGGCGAATTTATTAAAAATAACAAGAGCCAAAAGAAAAAGCACTTAGTGGTGTATACAAACTTAAATATTGCGACTGCCCAAAAACTTACATCGGTCAAACCGGTAAAACTTTTATCAAACGTATAGCAGAACATAAAAGGGTTTTCAATCATAGAAAAACAATTTTTACGTACGCACTTCACCTTCTAGACCAGAATCATTCTTTTAATGACGAATTTCAAATTCTTTACATCCAAAATAAATTCTAATAAAGATAGCCTTGGGCTATCTTCATTAGAATTTATGGAAATCAACAAATTAAAAAATACAGACATAATTCTGAATGACCAACTTTTTTTTTTGTTATTGGCTTTAGGGTAAATACCCACATAGCCAGACACAATTTTTAAAAACAAATACAATACAAAGATAACACAGGGATTACACTCTTCTCACCCAGGGGCCGATTGGGGCATTTTTATAAATGATAAAAGGTAGGCCTCGGACAGATAGGTATACATACGTTAAGGAAAGACATCAGGTATCAACAAAGGTGGTTATATTTGTATATTCGTTGTTCTGACGAAAGACGGCAAACAATCGTAAATTTCTTTTCTGTCTAAATCAAGAAGATGCAGTATATTATATGGGATTTCAATGTTTAATTTTAAAAGTTTTCTGAAAAGCTCATTAAATTGAGCTCTATATTTTAAACAATCAAAAAAGATGTGGTCCAGGTCACCGATTTTATTACAGGCTTCACAAAGATCACTCTCAAGTACTTTTATTTTAAATAAATGTGCTGGATAACATGCGTTCGACTGTAATCGTTCTACCAAGGTTTTCTCGTTAATTTGGTTTCAAGTTTGGTGTAACGTGTTGGATTTGTAAAGCTGCACTCTTACCATAAATAGGACTATTTCTTCATCATTCTCTGTTTTGCTATGATTATTTGTTCATCTGTGGTTAATTCGTAATTTATTTGTTCCCCATTACTATGCTTTCTTTGGCAATTTGATCTGCAATTTCATTGTTTGTTATTCCTGCGTGTGCTTTGACCCAGAAGAATTTTATATATTTATTTTGATCTTGCAAATGTTCTCGCAAATGTTCTTGCAAGTATTGCTTTTATGCTAAAAATAATGTCATTGGTGGTGTTTGAGTTTGATTTTAAAATTTTAAGAACGAAAAGTGAATCGGAAAAGATTATAGCATTCTGATCCTCTTCCTGGTGAACATATTCTAGTGCTTTTAGAATTGCTATTGCCTCAGCTGTGAAAATAGATGTGTGTGTTTAACTTATATTTTTTCTGTATACGTTTAGGTATTACGAAAGCGCAACCTGTACCATCGGTGTTATTTGATCCATCAGTGTATATAGTGACGTAGTTTGGATGTTCCTCTAAAATTTGATTTATGACTATACTATTAAATGATGCTTTGAACTCCGAATAAAGGGGTAAGGCATAATTCTAAATGACCAACTTGAGACAACCAATTCTCCCCTCCTCAACCTACTCAGCTAAAGACTATAAAGTGTAAACACATGCCAAAAAAAATCACTTAAGAAAGGCACGCTACCGAAACAGCTGTGGTGTTAAGAATATATAATAATTTTGAGGAAAATGTTTTATTGTTATATTTTTAAGTTTAAGTTTAAATTAAATTAAATTTTATTTATATTTTCCAAAGTTGGATTGAATAGTGTTAATTGCGGTGAGTTCGTTTTTTTTTCGAGGAAAACACACGATTTGAATTTTCAAGTAGAAAATTCTAGTCCTGTTACTTTGGACGTGAGAAAGTCATAAGTTATTGTAGAATTGTATGTTGTACGATGAAAAAGTCACATTTATTTGACAACAATGGACTCGTCAAAAGCAACTGTCAGAATACAAAATGAGCTTACTGAGAACTCTTCAATAATTAAAGGATTAAAGCAAGGGGGCGGGTTGGCATCGACCCTGTTCAACCTGACTCCAAGTATGTGATAAGACAGTTAAATATAGGAAGAGCCTCCTAACAAACAAATCAATATAGATTGCCGTCTATGATGATGACATCATCATTATGGCTCGCAGAACGGAAGAGGCGGCAGAAATATATTCACAGTGTTAAAAACAGAGGCAAAAGAGATCGGACTAGAAACAAATATCCAAAAGACAAAAAGGATAACACAGGAAAGAGCTAGGGGAAATAGACGCACAGTTGAATTAGAGGACAATATTGAAGATGTAGAAAATTTAGAATAAAGAATATGTAGTACAGGGAAACAAAGCGTATTTTTCGCCCGCCCATGTGTTTGGCTCCAAAAACACACCATGGAGATCGGAAATCAAAACAAAAACAAAACAAAACTATGTCTATCAGACCAATTGTATGTTACGGATGCGAGACATAGGTAATAACAGAAAACACAAAAAGAAAGCTGAAA
This sequence comes from Diabrotica undecimpunctata, assembly GCF_040954645.1. Classification (NCBI taxonomy): domain Eukaryota; kingdom Metazoa; phylum Arthropoda; class Insecta; order Coleoptera; family Chrysomelidae; genus Diabrotica; species Diabrotica undecimpunctata. The sequence goes on along the minus strand of NC_092809.1, from coordinate 125,450,818 downwards.
GTCTTTAAAAAAAAGTCTAAGGAAGAAATTTGGACCTATTGACGAAAACGGAGTATGAAGATCCAGATACAACCATGAACTCTACCAACTGTTCAAAGAGACACCGACCTCAGAATTCGTTAAACTTCAGAGACTTCGCTGAGCTGGTCATGTAGTAAGAATGGAGACAGAAAGATTGCCGAAAAGAGCCCTAGATAGTAAAATGCAGGGCGCAAGACCACGGAAGGCCACGGAAAAGATAGGTGGATGAATTGGTAGCTGATGCGCCAAATTTGCTAGACGTAAGAACCTGGAAGAGATCGGCGCGGGACCGGCAAGGTTGGGGACATAATTTGGAGGCTTGATTTGGGCTATAACGCCATTGGAGATGTAATTCTTTATACTATACTTCTTTTGAACATTACTGATAGCGCAATTTTTATGACACAACTCATTTGCGTTTTATGTTCTGAGACCAGAACATTTTATAAAATGTTCGATTTTATAATTTTTCTGGTTTGAACAGTCAACATAAAGACCGCTATAATCTTCTGTCATAAAACTGCGCTCTCAAGCATTTCCAAATCCAGTATAAAATGCTTCCTAAATCCATTTGTTCCGAGCTCTTTTGGCTTCCTCTTCCCTTATTCCTTTCAATTTTGAGGTCTTTTTTTATCGTGGTGTTTATTTTTGTGATTAGCATATTATACAAGATTGCTACTTGCGAATATTACTTCCTTAAATCTTCAATATTTACACTATAGTTTTCGTGGTTTATATTATTTTTGTCGCCTTCGGCATGTTTTGAGCTTGTGTTAAAGATATATTTTGATATAAGATTTATATAATATTTTTGAACTGTTCATATATTTGTTAACAATTTTATTGGAAACAGTAATTAAATAAAACCAAAGAATGAAAATTGGCTCCTCGTATATAGCATTTTTCATATAAAAATGCTTGCACGTCACAATTTCTATAAAGTGATGTCACTTATATTTCAAAATTTCCAGAACATCAACCTTAGAGTTCAAATTTTCCTAACACAGCTAATAATACGAAACCCATACGGAACTGCTCGATCTTTCATACATGGTTCATACGCGTCAACATGGTGTAATAATCAGAAAAATAAAATCATCATTATATTGGAAATTTTAGAATTATATTGATTTAATAACCAAAAACATTTGTTATTATTAATATTATAAATTTTATGAAATAAATCTTTAAGTCTAATATTCAGACAGTTCAGCGTGTGGCATAAGTGTATAAAGTGTTGCCGGTTTTTTAGAGTAAGAGTTTTGTTTATGTTTTGATTTATTGCACAATTTGATCATAATATAATATATATTAATAAATTGTATTTGTAAATACATATTAAATTTAGATTAATAGCTTTAAAAACTAATTATTGTTGTGTATTGTGATTGTGCTATGCCAAAACAAATAAATAGTCTGTAGAAAGTTGATAAGCTTTCATATAAGATAGATTATTTTGAACAAGAAATAATGACAGGGCGTTTTTACTATTAAAGCCCTAAAAGAGGTAAGTTTAAAATTTAGAATATATAATTTTGTATTAAAATGTTTTCTAATGGATTTTAGTGTGTTGCAGCAGTCTTAAAACTAAGTGTACTGTTAATATAATAGTTTGACAAATAGTTGACATTTTAAAAATTCCTCACTTACTAAATATTCTGATGTTTTGGCAACGTTGTGGGGTTCTGACGTCGTAAATCTTAAATGGCGTGCAAGCATTTTTATATGAAAAATACTATAGACGTAGGTACATTCAAAAGTAAGCTGGAACAAGCTGGCTGGCATTGTTTATAATTCCACCGTATACGAAATCCTATTAATACAATGTCAAAGGATTCATAGTCTGGAGTTGATAACTAGAAATGCCAGTATCTCTGTTTAATCAAATTTTTTATATTTGTTTTGCTTCGAGAGCATGGATTTTCATGCCGGATAATCTTTCAGTGGCGTACAAGATATTTTACAAATAAAATCATTGGATCTAAGAAAATGTAATAATCACATAACAGTGCGGAATAATTATTAGATGCAGAAATAAATAAGAGAAAAAAAAAGCTATCGATGACCTAGAAGAAGAATGGGATTATATTCACACAGTCATTATAGAAGCAAGAGACCCAATTATTAGGAAAACAGAAATTAAGAGGAAAAAATACTAGTTTGATAAATACTACAAGCCAGCCATAAACCGGATAAAAAAGCAAAAATATAAAAACACAGATAAAATAAAGCAGACTGTAATACTAAAATGATAAAAAGAAAGAAGCAAAACCAATATCTAGACAAAACAATAAATGAACTGGAAAAACAGCTAGAAATAACACAAGAAAATAATAAAAACGAAGATCACAATGTTTATAGTCGAGTCCATCGATATTTCGTCCGTCGGCAAATTCAAACAGATAATATTTGTATGTTATGAAATTCGAGTAACCGATGTCCAGGGACGTATCGCGATATTGGTTGTTTCACCGACACAAATTTTTTGATACAAGTATTAAATCATAAAATAACAATGTGTAATATGAATATTATAGTCAAAGAGCAGAAAATCTGATTTTGGAAAAACAAGCAAAACGTTATATTTCTTTGTTTTTAAATGGTTAAAAGTGAAACGTAAAAAAAATTATCACTCTACCATCCTGTCGGAAAAAATACTAGCTGATATTACGGCATCTTCTATGCCATACAATTTTAAGATATCTACGTCATATGTCTTTTGTATGTATAGTTATTGGTATATACTATATATCAATAACGTATGACGTAAATATATTAAAATTATACGACATATCATAAGTGCCTGAAATATATAAGAAGCGTTGAAAATCCCCATTAGCGTTTAACGATGACGTACATAGACGAAACTGTGGAAAAGTATTTTACATTTAAGAAAATATTGTTTTAAACAAAGTTAGCAATTTATAATGAAAAACTGAGTTGTTTTAACTGAAACTCCTGCAGGCGAGCTCTCATCATGATCACTATCCACCAGATTAATAATAAGTTGTCCACTGTTTGAAAATAATTGTCCTAGTCTTCTGTACTCATTTTCTTCTTTCCCTACACGGTTTACTGCTTTTTTCCAGTCGGCACTTGTAATCTCTGATAGTTCATATCGAATTAAATCGACTACTTTTGCGTCAAATTTTGAAAAACTATTTTTCCTCCGAATCCGTTTTTTTACTTGTCCCCAAATAAGTTCGATAGGATTGAATATGCAAAAATAAGGTGGTAACCTCAAAATATTGGGGCCATGTTGTATTGCAATAGTGTCCAGTATATATTGTTTCTTATAAGTTTTAGTACGAAGCACTTCAAGTAACTATTTCTTATTATAGTTGTCTTCAAAATACAAATCATTTTCTGAGAGGCAATCTTTTAGTTGCTGTTTTGAAAATGAACTGTTGGGAATTTTTTTGAGAAGCCTTGAGTGGTAGCTAGCATTGTCCATAACTATCACACTGCCCGGTGTTATATTGGGAAGTAGTGTATTTTTAAACCACTCTTCGAATATAGTAGAATTCATATTCTGATGATAATCTACACTACACTTTTCTATTTTTAGGGTGCCTATTGGTCTATTTGGGTGCCAAATGAGTTAATGCTTTTCCGCAAAGCATTAACTCATTTGGCACCCAACCATTTGCAGATCCACAGTGCACAATAATCATCCGAGAACCTTTATTCGGAGATACTCCTTTCAACTGACACCCAAGTGAACCATCAGTCCAACCCTTACTAGCGGTATGATGCATGTCATACCATGTCTCGTCTAAATAATAAAAAGTCCGCTGTTGGTCTCGATATTCTTGAATTTTTTTAAATAATCTAAACGCCAGTGTACTATCCTCTTACTTTCCATAATAGTCACTCGTTTATCAACGATTTTGTTTTTTCAGTCGTCTACGTAAAGTGGTTTTAGAGCAGTTTCTTCCCATCGCAACAAGCTTGGTGTATATAATATCAATTGTTGGTATTACATTTTTTTTTGTATTCCTCGTAAACCAAATTCCTTAACATTTAGCAGTCACTTGTTTTATTATTAGTTATGTTTTATATAATTTATATAATAATATATTAATTTGTTTAGGTGTTCCAGCATCCCATCTCGTTTTTCTCTTTTTAACACCACTTTTCACGATGTCGCGCATGGTAGAATTCGGAATTCCTGTTAGAAAGGCCGTTTTTCTTTCTTTTACTGCCTTTACAACTATTTTCAGGATCATTTTGAAGATTTTTGTAAACGTTCATACAAATTCTCTTAGATTGTTCATTCAAAACACTTTCTCTACTACTACTTGGGTTCTCTTGCTCCCATGCACGAAAAACTGTAGGTGATTTTTTTCATGGTCTAAACATTTTCTTTATACACAAATAGACAGTTAAAAAAACAAACAACAAAAAAATACTACAATTATTATAACTACTCACAACAAAATTTTAACACAACTCAAAATTAAAGCAATGCACAATGCACATCTATCTATAAACAAGCTAGTTGCAAAGATATAACCATGGACGTTTAAACACAGGCTAGGACCCACGCAAGTTTGTAAAGCCAGAGTTATGATGATGATATAATCATTTGATTATTATTATTTCGTAATATTTTTTCTTCTTTCTTTCTGTTTCTACCTGCCATTTTTTCACTTTATTATGGACATTAATGGTGTGGTATCTCTTCCGAAGTTATTAAATTTCTAAGCATTTTGGTGACATGCTGTTTTCTTTAGCGTCTCTGAACTTTTTTCTAATGATTTTATTGATTCGTTTGTATTCTATTGGGTTTGTTTCATATTTTCATCTTTCGTTCATGGGGTCCATAATTTTGTAAACCCAATGTCTTTTTCTTGTATCTTTGATATTTTCGTTTTTAGGGCAGTCAATGTTAATTCAATGTCTGTCTGTACCATGTTCTCTATTATTTCTATTTCTTTCTCAACCTTGGCACTTATTTTTTTTCCTTTCAGTTGCAAAATGTCTATCTTTCTTGTCACTTTTTCTGTTTTAACTTTCAGAAATCTTTTTAGTCTAAAATGCATTATAATTGGATTATGATTTAGTAGATTTTGTGTTGTTTTAAGTTACACCTGGTTTAAGCTACACCAAAGGAAACTGTACACCTGGAAATCTCCACAGGATTCTGTGGGATGGATTGTAAGAAATCAGATTGATTACATGCTAGTAAATAAGAGGTATAGGAACAGCTGTACATCTGTCAAAACATACCCAGGGCAGACATAAATTCTGATCATGTACCAGTTGTAGGTAATTTCAAAGTCAGAATGAAAAAGGTTACAAGTAAGTCTATAAAGAAGTATGATGTTAGAAAACTAAAAGATCCCAATGTTTTACTGAAGGTGAGTGAAAACCTCAATACAAAGGTGCTAAAATGCAAAAATGCAGGAACTATAGAGGAAAGTCTGACCATCATACAAGAAACAGTGAGAGAAATTAAAGAACAACACCTAAAGAAAGATACAGAAAAACGGAAATCGTGGATGACCGATGAAATATTTGAACTTATGGATCAGAGAAAAAGAACAAAGAAAATCTCCAAGAATACATACCATCGTCAGAAGAAAAATAAGAGAAGCCAAAGAGAAACAAAAAAACAGAACAATGCCAAGAAATAACAAAAAAACAAAACAATCTTGCCATAACCAAAGAAGATAAAAAGAAAGTATGAGAAGAATACTTGGAGAAGCTTTTCCATGACCTTAGAATAATACAAGAGCTCATCATTGAAGAAAATTCAGGTCCCGAAATCCTACCAGAAGAAATAACGGCAGACGTCAGACAAATGAAAGATGGAAAGGCACCGGAACTTGATGAAATTCCTGCAAAACTGTTGAAGCTATTAGACGCAGAACAAAGAAAAATAATAACTGAAATATTTAATAAAATATACAAGGCAGGAAAAATACCAGTAGAGTGGCTCAAACCGGAGTTCGTACCATTGCCCAAAAAAACAGGAGCAAAGTTTGTAAAGATTATAGGACCATAAGCCTAATGAGCCATCTGCTGAAGCTGTTTTTAAAAGTTATCCACAAAAAAATTTACCGGAAATGCGAGGAACAAATTGCGCCTAATCAGTTTGGATTTGTAAACGCCGTTGGTCCGAGCGAAGCTTTATTTAACGTGTAGGTATTGTTTCAGAAATGCAGAGATTAGAGATGTCAGCTGTAATGTTTTTGCATGCCTGATTGACTACAAAAAGGCTTTCGATAGAGTCAGACATGAACAAATGATGGAAGTGCTGAAGAGGACAGGGATTGACGGAAAAGACTTAAAAATAATAGCTAACCTGTATTGGAATCAATCAGCAGTACTCCGAATAGATGGAGAATATACAGATCAGGTCAAAATCTTAAGGGGAGTGAGACAGGGGTGCATAATTTCACCACTGATATTCAATCTGTATTCGGAGTACATTTTTGAAGAGGCTCTAAAAGATATTGATGAAGGGATCTCAATAAATGGAGTCAAGCTCAATAACCTGCGGTATGCAGATGATACAATAGTGTTTTCCAATACCATAGAAGGGCTGCAAAACTTAATGAACAAAATAACGGAAACAAGTAGAACATATGGACTGGATATAAACACCAGCAAAACCAAGCTAATGATCATCAGCAAGGAAAACATAACTGGAGCAAATCTGTATGTAAACCAAATGAGAATTGGACGTGTCTCACAATACAACTACTTGGGAACTATAATTAATGAGTCAATACCCAAAAGATTAAATGTCGTATCGGAAAGGCAAAAAGTGCATTCTTGACGATGAGTTCTGTGTTCAAGAGCCATGACACAAAGCCTCACCCTAGACACAAAAATAAGGCTCCTTAAATGTTATGTGTACTCAGTACTTCTGTACGGAGTAGAAACGTGGACATTGAAGGCGGAAACTCTATCAAAACTTCAGGCTTTTGAGCTATGGTCATACAGAAGGATCCTGAAGATACCATGGACAGACAAAGTCACCAATTAAGAAGTACTGCGGAGGATCAACACAACTGCGGATTTGGTCAACATCGTGAAGAGCCGTAAGCTGCAGTACTTGGGACATATAATGAGAAATCAAGGCAGATACGAGCTACTTCAATGCATTTTGCAAGGTAAAATTGAAGGAAAAAGGACCCCAGGACGAAGAAGAATATCCTGGCTTGCTAACCTGAGAGCATGGTATAGAAAGACCTCAACACAGCTATTTCGTATAGCAACCAACAAAGTCATCATAGCCAGGATGATCGCCAACGTTCGGAACGGACAGGCACCCTAAGAAGAAGAAGATTTTGTGTACTTCTTAAAGTTGTGATGAAGCAAAATGAAGTCAATTTTATTCCTAACAATTATATCTTCTCTGTTGCAGGTGATTTCTGAGTGCATAGCCTTTCCGGATGTTTGAAGAAGGTGTTGACTATTATAAGATTGTTCGCTACGCAGAATTATACAAGTCCATCATCCCTATTGTTTCTAGTATCGCGACCTTATGCTCCTATGTTGTTTCCTTCAGCACCACGACCAATTTTGGCGTTAGAAGTCACCCATGATAATTTTTATCTCACCTGTTTTATCAGTCGCACTATTTAACCTATTTTGTTATAAAATTTTTCGATTTATTGCTCTGACTTGTCACTTTTTGAAACATAGACCTGAATAACATTTAGCTTTCTGAGGGTTGTTTGTAATTTCAACGTTGATACTTTATTATTTAGAGGGACGAAGTCTGTGACTGACTGCGGAATTTTGTTAGAAACTAATATAGCCGTCCCATATTTATGTTTGGGATGCTGAATAATAGATGTATACATCTTTTGTTTTTTATTTTCCTCAACCAGACCATTTTACTTTACTCTTCCCCAAGATGTCATATTTTTATTCTTCTCATCTCGACTTCGCTGTTTGCAAGTTTTCCGGATATAAATAAGCTTCGTAGGTTCCAGGTGGCAATGCGTATCTTCCTGTCATATATTTGAATTCTTCCTTCACTTCCTTGAATCTCAATGGTAGTTGACGGAGGGATTCTTCGCACCCTCTCCCTATTTAAGGAAGGCCCCGAACTGAGAACCGTCTTCTTATTTCCGTCTGCAAATTTTTAATTTTGAGAAATATAATAGGGTGGTTTACCGTTGTCTCACCCATCGCAGTACTACAAGCATTCAAACTGTTCCAATCATGCTGGTGGTAGTCCAGTTTTAAGTCGAGCCAGGATTATTTCCTTAAGTTAGTACTGATGACTGCTATCCTTTACTAGGGAGAGATAGGAAATAGGTACCTAGATTTCTCTCCGTAAGTAATTGAGAGCAAAGCCTGGCTCGCGTGGGCAAAGTCGCTTCCCTGAAGTAGGCCTATTCTCTACTGGGTTTATATTTTTTCTGAGACATTCCCACAATTATTGTGATTAAAATTATATTTATTGACGTTTCTACTTAAAGTCTGGAAAATTAAAGACGAAAGGACTAGAAAGTACCGTTAATAAATCATATAATATTGAAATAATATATATTCAAATTATTATTGAGAAATATGTTCTCCAGAAATAATGTAGCAATTGGATAAGTTGAGTATAGGTGGAGTATGATCTACCATAGTATGGATTTTTAAATACCAGTTCTTATTCCTGAGAGAATTGTACCAACATAGGTATCTCTTCGTTAATTCCTTTTTTACCAAGCCAAAAGATTTAATTACTTTACCTATATGTGCTAAAAACTGCTCTTTTTAATATATATGTATATACACATTCAGTATGCGTGCTTATAAAAAAAGATCCTCAGCAAAAATAAACAGATAAGTATTTTAAATTATTTTTTTATTATTATGTTTAATTATTATGTTAATGTTGTTGTATATAAATGTTCTATATCGTATATTTGATTTTTTTTTGATATTTTAACTCCATTATAGTAGTTCATTTTCGCAATAATTACATAAAATTTAAATCGTTTAAGTTATGTGTGGTCCCTTGTGTTTTCCAAGCCGCTGTGTCTACATTGGCGTAACAACAACAATTATTTATATCTCCCCATTTGAAAAGGTTTAAATAACATAATAACATCCTGTTGCAAAAAGCATAAACTGTATCTATTTGTATCTATGTTTAGCTAGAGAAGACTGCTTCGGTTTACCTACGAAAAGAAACAAATATAGTTATCACCGCAAGCTTATAAATAAACAGGTGAACATGCGTGAAAAATAAATAATAAATCTAATCATTGGCGTCCCTGAAAGGCCGTTCCTCTCGGATCTTTGATAAAAATAAAAACAATGTTCGCTTATTTACGCTGATAATAATATTTTTTGTCTTTTAACGTAATAATATTATTCCTATGTAAATAAAAATACACGATATATAAAAATAGTTTAACCATTTGCATGAAGGCAATATAGGCTAATTTTTTTAAATATACAAAAATATTTATTATGATATAATATATTACCATAGAAAAGTATTAAAAAAAACTAGTTCAAATAAAGCAAAATACAGTACTGTGGTAGGAGTAATTTCCAAATTCTATCGTCATTCTCTGTCCTTTATCCATATTCTGGGTCGGCTTGAGTGAGTCATATCAATGACGTGTCTTGCCTAAGCATTTCCCACGGGTACTCTTTGAAGACTTGGGGACTTTTTCCTACCCATTTTCAGGAATTAGCTAATCAGTGATTCTTCTTATTGAATAATTTATTTATGTCATTAATTGGTGTAACCCCTGGACTTCCTCTAATATTGCCAAATTCTAAACGAAGATAAATCAGATCTTGTGCAGGTCAGTGATGCGATAACAGCAAAAATAAACCTAGTGTTTCAAAGTTCTTTTGTGAAGAAATGTAGAGGGAATGATTAAAATGCTCACTTCATTCTTGTAAAATGCTAAGAAAGGAGAGCATTTCGTTGAAATTAACTTTTAAAGAAAAGAATATTGGCATATTTGCTGTTAACGGTCCGAAATTTTATACTCTTATAACTAATCGAAGATCGTGTACAAATGCATTTGTATCTAAATAATGAGTGTATGTTTAACATAATACAGAATGCCATAAAAATATTCAAGTGATTGAGAAATTTAAAGAAATTACACGACAGGACATTATAATCCCTCCCAGTGGTCTATGAGATAAATTTCTTTTCTTTTACATTTGAGGAGCAACTGAGCAAAAAGCAATAAATCTAGTTTTAGACATTTTTTAAGTAAATACTACAAAGTACTCGGTTTAGTTCAATCTACATTGTGAACTATTCATTTTAGGCAATGTGCTTTAAATCCAATATATATTGCTATATGACTAATTCAAAACCAAACAAAAATGCTATAAATCCCATTTTAAGACCAAACTAACTAACATAAATCCATCATATTTAACCAAACTGCAATAAATGCTTGAACAAATATTTCCGTGAAAGTTTTGTTCGGTTTGCGCAAATTACTAAAAGGTGGCGATCACAGTTCTGTTCATTTTGTTATGTGTGAGAATGTATTTGGCTTACTTAGGTACTTTAGAGGAAGTTGTTCGTTTGTACAGTTGCATCAGACACTGCAGGATAATTTACTAAAATGGAAGACCTTATATCTAGTATTTGTGTAAAAGATGGTAACAATGGAAGTCGAAAGAGAATGACTAAAGTGTCTAAAAGATCGGTTAAAAAAAGTAAAGGTAAAAACACAGTAATATTTATTATTTATAACTAAATCTTTTTATAAACGACTGATAAATCACAGCAAGATACAAAACTATCTTATATGTTGACCCCGTAGAAAGAAAACTAGTTATCAAGCCAAACCCTCGCTCATTTAATACTCTTTATCATGTAACACCCATAAAAGGTACCAGGCCCACAAGAGTTTGTTTAAAATTCTTGTCAAAGAGGATCTATTTATCTGCCAACCTAAATATATCAAAATTCTTCTTCTTCTTCAGTGCCTTGTCCGGTCCGGATGTTGGCGATCATCAAGGCTATCATGGTTTTGTTGACTGCTCTGCGAAACAGCTCCGCTGAGGTCATCCCAAACCATTGTCGGAGATTTTTCAACCACGAGATACGACGGCGTCCCGGTCCTCTTCTGCCAAATACTTTACCCTACATAACGAGTTGAAGAATTCGATATTTTTCTTCGTTCCGCATCACGTGGCCGAGGTACTCAAGCTTACGTTGTTTAATTAAATTAAGCACTTCTTTTTCTTTTGTCATGCGCTGTAGGACCTCAACGTTGGTGACATGGTCCACATAAGATATTTTAAGTATCCTTCTGTATATCCACATCTCGAAGGTTTCGATTCGTTTTTCAGTGGCTTGCGTCAGTGTCCAGGCTTCAACTCCATATAGTAACACTGGAAGAACGTAGCACCTCACTATCCGCATCTTGGTTCCCAAACTGAGATCACTGCAGCACAGCAAGGATCTCAACTTAATAAATGTAGACCGTGCCATTTCAATTCTGGATCTAATCTCTTGAGCGTAGTCCCATTGTACGTTGAGGGTAGTTCCGAGGTAAGTGAATCTGTCGACTCTCTGGATCTCTTCGCTACCTGCCATTAGTGCCCCGGGATCTAAATTTGTACGGCTGACAACCATGAATTTAGTTTTCTTAATATTAAGGTTCAGTCCGTATGTTACGCTCACAGTTCGCACTCGGTCTAGTAAGGCCTGCAGATCGTTTAGGCTGGTTGCTAGTAACACAGTGTCATCGGCGTAACGGATATTATTGATGTATTTACCGTTCACTCGGATTCCCATGTCTAGGTTTGTGAGGGCTTCATTAAAAATCTCCTCAGAGTATATATTAAAAAGAGTCGGCGATAGCACACATCCTTGCCTTACTCCTCGCATGATCTTCACTTGGTCGGTCAGCTGGTCTTCGACCTTGACTTGAGCACGCTGGTTCCAGTATAAATTCATGATGATCCGAATGTCCTTCTCATCCAATCCTACTCTTTGTAGTGCGGTGACCATTCAAAATTACATAAACTAAATAACTCACAATGTACAGATAATAACCATATCTCTAGTTTGACGATGTTTGCCAATATTTTTAGAACAAAATTCAATATCGGATTTTCTTCCCCTCCATTTGATTGCTGTTCTCTGTGTACTCGATTAAAGCACAAAATTAAAATAGCAAAGGATGACAAGGAAAAAAGCGGCTTGATGTTACAGTACAGAATTCATAATCAAAGAGGCAAGGCTTGCAAATATGGCAAGAGAAGTGCCACCGGATTGAATCACCTTTAGCTTATCACCTTTAGATATGCAGGAAGTGCAGCCCCTTCCACGAGCACCTATTAATTGTATGTACGCTAAACGTCCCGTATTACAGAAGATATGTCTAGACGAGGATCGATGGAAGGATCATTCTTCTTTACTTTGTCATCTCAATTCATTAAATCTTAAAAATAAACAAAAAGTTCGTTTATTCGGTTTATTTGGTTAAAAATTCTTTAATATTGGCTGAAAAAAAAATCGCCTGAAAACTTAACTGAAATTCATTTTACATTCCATTTTAGAGGTCACGGCTTCTTACCAGATGACAGAGTATTTGGGCGCGTTGAAAAAGCCTTAAGAAAATGTGCTCCTTCGAAGACAAAAGAAGAATATGAAGAAATTTACCACTCTTGTGCTGTAAAAGGCCTTTTATCTGATTGGATTCTGTGTGATGTTAAACAATTGCAATCATATTAAAACAAATTGATGGAATATTAGGTGTTAGAAAAATTATATTGAAGAAACATCATCCTTCACTAATAACCATTACTTGCTTTCAACACTTTAGTGCGGAAAGTAACTCTGAAGTTCCTAAAACATTGCTTAAGAAAGGTAAAAAAGACTTACATTTGACACTAGAAACCGCGGGATTATAAAGACCGCTAAAAGAAAAGAAAAAAAATCGTTAAAACATTTACTGATACAAGAATTTGGAAATACGTGCGAAGGAGAAGATCTTAAATGGTATAAGGACATTCTAGAACACCGAGAAGATGACACCGCTAATGAAGGTGATAAAATGGAAAAGGAATGTGACTTTCTAGAAGATGATAAAGGCCTATTTTCGACATTTAGGTACTTACTTATTTAGCAAAATGACATAAATCCAACCAATGGTTAAGCAAAACGAAATAAATTCTTTCATATGGAGCAAAATGTTATAAATCTACACAATGTTTAAGAAAACTGAGATAAATCCAACAAAATGAAAGTAGATTACAGTTCGGATGTAGAAAACTCTTTCGAGTAGGGACTCAAGTTACTGTTGGCAATCTAATTTCATCGGAATACTGCCATATAATTTAACATTTTCAAGTATGGTTTAATCCATTTAAACCCGACCACTGTTTGGTTTTACGGTTATTTTGCAAGTACTGCAAAGTAAGTAATTAACCACATGTTTGCATATAACAGTCAAAATTTTACCTTACTTTTTTATTAATTTAGTGACATTACTTGCTACTTGGACTGATTAGTCCGAAAGGGTTTTGAACTTAATCCATTTGGATTTTTAAATTTAATTATTAATTAAATATACCTGTGTTTTACTTCGATATTCGAGCTTTTTAACTATATGGTATACAGCCAACTCCCAGTAATTATCCGTTTTTAAATTATTCTTTTTCTTGTCACGCCTTTTCTTCAAAAAAGGACGGCGCCCATTTTTCAAAATATATTTATATTTAGTATATGTTTCCATAATGCCGAATTCCATAGAAAATATCCACTTTTTTGATGATAAAAACGTAGATTTTGAAATTTGTGGGCAGACTATTGGGATCAATTTTTTTTTGTTCTTTGCTACTTAAAATTAAGGGAAAAAATAGTGCCGCCACCCGGAACCAGGATAATCCTGTCTTTTTTACGAAATTTCAAAAATTGAATGAGCAAAATAATGATTTTGGGGTGTAAAAAATGTCGCAACTTAAAACCACTGTAAAGTCTGTTCAAAAACTCCTACAAACCTTTTTAGAAAACAAAAATGAAGGCTTTTTTTATACTTTTACAATAATGCTTTATTTTTATCTTTATTCTCAAAGAAAATTGTCCCAAAAGTGTGCCCTCAAATTTCAAAATTAATGTTTCTGGCACCAAAAAGTGGATATTTTTCGTGACATTCGACATATCTGTATAAATAAAACACAGCTTGGCTTTAGATGCAGTTTTGAAACGCGAGAGTCCCTCTTTGTAATGCAAGTCTTGGCTCAAAAATAGCTGGATCAACAAAAATATGTTTACGCCTGCTTTGTCGACTATGAGAAAGCGTTCGACACTATCCAACATGACAAACTTATAGAACTATTAGATCTTTCAGGACTTGACACTAAGGATATCCAGGTTATTAAAAATCTGTATTGGAATCAAACAGCTAACATAAAGTGTGGACATATGGGTCAAAACATAACTATTTTTAAAGGGGTTACAAAGGTCTGTTTTTCAATCTATATACGGAACAAATATTTCTAGAGGCACTGGAAGAGTAGAATGAAGGCATCAAGATTAATGGCGTACCAATTAGTAATCTTCAATATGCAGATGATACTGTTATACTGGCCGATAACATCAAAGATTTATAGATGTTGCTTAATAGAGTAAGTACTATATACAACCAGTTTGGACTAAAGATCACCAGAAAGAAAACTAAATTTATGGTTACTCGTAAAAAGAACATTCAAAATATTTACCTGCGTATTAAAACCGACCATATTAAAAGAGTATGGGATATACAGGAAATAATAAATGAGACTCTGACGTAGAGATTAAGATCCGGATTAAAATAGCAAGATCTAGATTCAAAAAAATGAGAAGGCTAATAAGCAACTGGAACCTAAGCGTTAGCATCCGATGACGCGCCACAAAATGTTACGTACTCTCTCAAATACTTCACGGAGTAGAAGGGTGGACGTCAACAGCAGCAAGTATAATAAATCTAGAGGCTTTAGCAATGTGACTGTACCGACGCACACTGAAAATACATTGGACAGACAGAGTAACCAATAAAAAGGTCTTTTTTAACTGTCTTTTCCTTGTCAATAAAAAGGTATTGAGATGAATGAGTAAAGAGATAGAATTGTTAAAAACTGTTACAAGGAAGAAAGCGTCATATCTGAGCAATGTGTTTTGTAATGATAAGTACAGTCTGCTATGCTGAACGGCATAGGAAGACAAAATTTAAATTGTGGTTATTTCCCATTAAAAATAGTAGATAATTGGTAGTAAGTACATTCCTTTAACAATATATATACAAAAATGTCTGCCTCCACCCGTTTTTGGCTTCTCTGATCCCTCTAGAGCCAAGCTAGGAAGTATAAGACATTGGTCATAAAATACCCTATAATTTTTTTCATTACATAAAAACATACAAATTTGAAATCTTATTCGTCAATCCAATTTTTATTCATTACAATAAATGTGTAATTTCTGTTACCTATTTTTTATTTAAAATATTTTTTTGCATTCGAAAATCGTTTCTCAAGAATACGGACGCCTATGCATGAACAGATGCAGCGAATCCACATTGGACGGATAAGATAAATTTATGGTTGATTTTCATTTAAATCTCGGGATAAGTTATTATTGACAAGTGCATCGCAAACATACAAGCCAACGTTCTATTTTTATTTAACATTTTTTTCTTTATAAGTAGTGATTACAAGTACGAGTATCCCTACTTGCGAAACGAGAAATTTACGTGGAAAAGTACGACTGAGCTGGATAATTGCGTCGATATATCATTGAGTTTAAAAATATTTAAACACAAATTATCCATATTTAATTTTTTTCTTTTTCTACACATTTTTGAAAATAATTACTGATAGTATCTTATAATTAATGCATTTTTATTATGTCTTTTATATATAAACATCTTTTTGGTGTTTGTTGCAATTACAATCTGGTCAAAAATAAGTATATAAATAGTGATGCAATATACGACTACTGTATATACTATAATATCGACTCTCATCTTCAAGCTGGTGAATCCTGGAAAACTGGAAGACTGTAGTGGTGAACTGAATCCTGAATAATTTTTTGAACAGCTGGAACAGGCTTATTAAAAATGTTTCAAGAAATAAAAAAACTAAAATATTAGTGGAAGAATACCGAGTTAAACGAAGGAAAAAAAAGGAGAACATACAAGTCAAAAAAAGAGCCCCAGAGACCGAGTGGAAAGTCCTATCTCTTAAGGACACTGGTCATTCTATACTTCTGTTTTACAGTACTAATATCATGTTTTTCTTGTTGGTAAAAGGAACGGTATCTAAGACACTTTGCATGCCATACCTAATTTGGACCTAATCTTGCCTCTTTCCAGGATTTTTAGAGCTGCATGAATGACAGAGCAGATAGAGATGATCCTGTCAAGGCATCAACTAACTCGTGAGCATTGTAAGATCGTTAAGATTTCAAAAAACTGATATTTATGAACTAAAAGTCTGATTCAACTCTTCGATATTGCGTCCATATACTCTCCAGCTCCAGCTAGTTGTATTAATATGTTCGGTAGAGCGCGCTTCAACGAGTCATCAAACTTCTTCGTGGTAATTTACTAAAATTCTTTCACTCGTTTTGTGGAGGTGGTCACAACAGGCCCCTTGATCGTGCATTGTGAAGAACATCTCCATGGATAAGGCCTACAAATGGTAATATAAAGTATTACTACTCTCTGGAAATCCAAACAACGCTCTGCCGCCGTGTGATTTCTATTATTTTTGTTTCCTTAATAAACGTGTAAAGTAGCCATTTGCATTAATAAGTTCCTTGCCATGTACATTTCTCCAGCGGCCTACGTTTTCGTTTTTGGAGGTGGCGCTAGATATTTCATAGGTCTACCTTCCAAGTGGTAAAAGTTTTTTTATATAGACCTCGAATCATCATCATCATCAACCTGTATGGGTCTACAGCTGGACATAGTCTCTCTTAGCTCTTTCCATCTGTCTATCTTGTGCGGCTTATAGAGATTAATTTCATTCGGGTGCTAATTAGCGGGTGATTTTCACAATGTTTTACCAAAAAAAAAGGATCAACTTTATTTCGAGCATAACTCACATAGTTTTGATGCTAGAAACTTTTTTAAACAAACAAAAATAAAGCTTTTTTTGAAACACTTTCAAAAAGTTTTGATGAGTTTTCCCCGAAAAGTGCTTCATTTTACCTACTTTTAGCCACATAAAAACCTATTTTTCATGAGCTACAAGTCTGCTTCTACTTTGTCTACCACAAACCACTAACCGGTCTACAGACTTCATAAGTACACCATTTTTTTTGTTTTTTTTTTATGCAAAGGCTACATTTTTGCTAAAAATATTTTTTTCGATAAAATACATACTTTTTGAGTTATTTGTGAAAAACCCTTTGAAAACTTGGTTTTTATTTAAAAAAAATGAACATTTTCTCTCACAAATAACTCAAAATGTACTGACCTAGTGAAAAAACTCTATAGAACAAAAGTTGCTTAGCATTAATCAATTTATCCATTTCCGGACTTATTTTAAACGTGTGTTTTTACCCTCGGGAAGGGGTGGCTTTCACCCCTCAAGTAAAAGCAACCCTGGTCTTAAGTCTAAAAGTGAAATAGAGGGTAAGAGGACCCTAAATTTAAATTTTCAAGATAACTCGTGGTGACGAGGAAAATTACACCCCAAAATGGTCATCTACTGGCGTAGTATTGAATTGTGGGAAAGAGAATCACACTATTCGTTTTCAGAAATAATTTTGGAACACGAGAGGTTATTAAATTTACAAGTTCAAGGTTATTGTGATGTTACTATTGCCATTTTTTATGTGTTTAATCGAATATGCAAATTCTCAAGAATGTTATAATTAACGAAAACTATGCTTACATAATTGTTCATTTATTCCAAACTTAAAACTTAATTTTTTAACGCATTTTAAGCATAAAAGATTTTCTTGATATTGTTGATTTAAAAGTGAAAATTTTTCTGCGCCACTCCAGACATTTTTGAACGATCCATAAAATAAAACCCAGCAGGCAGTCTCGTTGCAGTCGAGTTTACAGATCTATTTGTTTCAACGTTACCATAAAAAAGAGTTACGAGCAAAACGCTAAAATATACAATGGGCTTAAATTAAACAGACTAGCATTCGACATTGGCAAATAACCGCATACCAATCCGTCATTTTGGAATAACAAATAGGTACTTATCTATCAAAATATGAGTTAATTTTGGAAAGAAAAGACCAATTAAGTAAATATTTCGAATATGATATACGGCTAACCAAAATGAAGTAATTTATTACTATATTTTAGTGAGTTCGTAATAATTTATTACAGTTTAAAGAGAATGTTTTGTAGTTTCTTTATTGTAAGGTTATAACAGTTCATTATAATATAAATATCATATAAAAATATGCATTTTTGTTATAGTGTTTATATTTGAACTATTAGTCACAGTCAACAACAACTCGATTAATTTCAAGCTAACTCCGAACGAATTTTGGTTTAAACAGTTTTATTAGGTCTTATCTATTGATTTGTATTTCTTTTTTAATCTTGCTGTAATAATTAAAGCAGAGAAATTAAAATAAACATCAATACCTGGATAACTTTGTGTTTATCAACTTTATTAATTAAAAACACTTCATACTCAAAACGATTAAGTTCAAATAGAAACCAAAGAGTGAACAAAATAAGATATAATGTCTAATTTAAACACAACATTAAAATTTTTTCACTGATCTTAAGAAAGTATATGATAGAGAGATTCTGTGGTGGGCGCTCAGTAAGGAAGGAGTTCCCGGTGAATATGTAAAGATTGTGTGAGACATGTATGAGGGAATAACAAGTGTTAGAAAGGTGTGGGAGAGACTGATAAATTTCATATGAAAGTAGGATTACATCAAGGCTCGGTGCTTAGTCCTTATCTATTCTTATTAGTTTTGGATGAAATAACAGCGAAACTCCAGGGTAACATTCCGTGGTGCTTAATGTATGCCGATGATGTAATCTTGATGTGTAGTGAATTGCCCAAACTTTTCTTAATAAAAAGTGTTATCATATTCAGCTATCGAAAGACCAGTTACAAGCCGATACTATAAATTTTTTCAAAGTGCACCTCAACCTGAAAAAGAAGTATGCAATTTTATTTACTCGGAGGTAAAGGACACTATGTCCATTTTCTTACTTTTTCAGGAGAGCAGTTTTAAAATTTTTTAAATTTGTAATCAGTAAATACTCAAATGTTTCTTATATTTAACCAAGATTAATATATTATTATTGTGGTGTGTATAATCGCTTTTCATTCCATGAAGTGTTATATACCTGAGGTTTACCGTTCATTATTTAAATTTTTTTAAAAATGTGTAGTTGGACATAGTGTTGTTTACCTCTAACAACTTTTTTAAATAATGTGGCATTGCATGTTAAGGTCTTTACGAAATAAACAATACAAACACATTAAACAGCCTATACTATTATTTTATTAGAGGTAAATATTATAATATTATAATAATTAAGTAAAATTATAGACGACAAGTTTCAAAATTGTTAAAGATGCTCCATATCATCTTCATCTTCTTGTGGGTATTCGTTTGTGGCTATATCGCTATGTGTTAAATTTTGATAAAACGCATGACAAACTGACGAAACAAAAGGCAGTAGTGCAATTAAGTCATTGTACTTTTGTTTTGTGATTGGTAATGGGATTACTGAGACTTGATTTAATTGGGCTGGAAACGTTACTTGCTGTCTTCGATACCTCATGAAGTCCACTCCATACATATTTTGATTATTGAAATCGGTCTTATAAAAGAACTTTCCAATGTGTTCTTGTTGGACTTGTAGGAAAACACATGTTGACAGTAGAACAGGATCTTTATTGACATTTTTTTTCTACTTACAAAAGGAGGTTTAGATGACAATTTTTTATCGAACAGCGTTTTGAAGTTTTTGAAATCTGCAAGTTCCATATTGTGCACTGTGTATTTACCTGATGTTTGCCTAACTAGTTGTTGCCAGTCCCATGGTGTTAAAATGGCCAAATTGAAGAGTTTCTTTCTTTTTCTTTCGATTAAAGCATGAACAGTGTCTGCTTCCATATGTGTGTGCCCTTTCAGTAAAAATTTTTGAGTGATCGTCTTTATTTGCAGTATCCAAGAATAGCACATTATAATACTTATATTTTTATTTTGTCCATAGCACTTATCGGTCCAAAGAGTGATGTCCTCTAGTTAACTACCTGGAATTGTATGGTCAGCCCATTTCAAAATTGACGAGGCAATTTCATTTGCACCTCGGGCCCCTTTCGATTCGTCCCACATTATACATTGTACAGAAGAATCACTGACATCACGTAATGTAAAATTTAATGTCCAAAGCTTCCTTTTGTAGAAACTAATACAATTGTTTGTTAGTGGTGAAGGCAAACATTTTTGCAAATCATCAGATAGCACTTTGTATTTTGGTGACTCTTTAGCTATTATAAAGTCCAATTGTTTTAAGTTATATAAGTTAAGTTATTAAGTTTTAGATTCAATTAGGTGAGCATCATGATCAGCCTGCACACTGGTTAGTTCATCTGCAGTAAGATTATTTTTTAATTGAGCGGTAAATGTACTGCATGTATCGCAAATGTCTCTTTCGGGCGGTTTAAACGACAACTTGAAGTCTTTATTAAAAATATCTGCGTACAACAACTTTTTTGCTCTGAGCTTTGGATCTACATGTCTTTCATTGCATTCATCAATGTACAGTTGATACATCTTTTCTATTGTAAGTTCTGTGCCCAGTTAATCTCTCTTACTTCTTTCTCTGGAATAATGACTCTCGTATTTTGGGAATGATTTAATATGTTGATGTATACTATTTATGGTTTCGGTAGGAGTTTTATTGGTTGGCGTGTGTTTACCTCTTTGATCATATTTACTACTACTAAATTAGATATACAAAGTGTGTTTAAAAACATAACCTTGCACACCTTCAATAGCTGATTGTTCACTGTAAAATGATAGTGTAGTGTATTATTTTTAGATTTGGTAGAATTTAGGTCGTTTTTTCTTGATCGAAGAGTAGGTTGGATGTCGATACATGAGAAGATAAATTGCTTTTTAAGATCTGAAACGTTTGTCTCAGTCCAGTATGAGTTGAAAATTTTTTGTCTTTCGTATTCTGGCAATCTTTCAGAGCATTTCATGCGACACATGCAAGGAGGCTTTAACATTTTTGCAGGCATGTCTTTGCCTCTTTTACTGAGATACTCTTTCCCACCAGCTATTTTTCGTTTGCGAACATTACAGGCCCAATTTTGTTCATTTACTACACGTTTTTTACCTTTTTGTTTGCACTTAGTTATATTTTGTACCTTTCTGTTAACACTTTTCTCTTCTTCTAAATTAACTTCATTATGTTCATTGAAATTGCCTGCATTACTGCTTAGGGATAAATCGTCCTGAAGAAGATTTTTTTTATTGCCCCACTAATCGTAGGAGTAATAATAGCTTTCTCTTTTACCTTTGTTTTCGCTGGTTTACTTATACGTCTCATATCATTGTCGTTCGATTCTGAGCTTTCACCACTTAGAGGCTCATAGATTTTATCAATATCCGAATTTTCATCTCCAAACAAATTATCATTTTCGTCCACTTCTTTCTTATAACGAATATATTATATCAAACCAGCTAAATATTGTTCTGAAGCTATTTTCTTGTGGCATTTTAAATTAATTACTATTTAACTGGGAATAAGCCACCATTAAAGGTTAAAATACGTTTATTGACGTTTCAATTTCCACTTCGGAAATCGTTCTCAAAATACAAACATTAGACACTAATGTTTGTATTTTGAGAACGATTTCCGAAGTGGAAATTGAAACGTCAATAAACGTATTTTAACCTTTAATTGTGGCTTATTCCCAGTTAAATAGTAATTAAACCAGCTAAAAGAAGGACTTGAATCGTGTTTTATTATAATTTATGAAAATATTTTAATTAAAAAATAATGTTAAAAAATAAATCGAGAGCTGTCATTCGTTTCTCGTAAAGTGTAGCTCAAAACTGTATTGAGTTGTGGCATACTAGAATAAATAAAACACACTGGAAAAATTAAAAATTTAATTTGAAATTAATATAAAATGAATAACTTTTACAGTGAACAAGTGTGGAATTTAAATACATGTATTATAATTCGAAACTGCTGAAATAATAGTATTTTGTCATATCTCCATTATTAAAAAATTCTTCAAACATTTTGGACATTAACTCAACCGTCTCTCTGGTTATTAAATTTATTAGATACCGTTTTTTGTTGTTAATAATAAAAATAATATTTATCTAAACACATTTTTGAACGTTATTTTTTTAATTAGATTTAGTGCAATTCCGTTATCTGTGATGGCAACAATGAATTGTTTCACGAACCATTGTCTCCAGTCTGAACCAGAGATATGTAAGAGAGGCTCTCTTATATATCTCTGGTCTGAACACTGGTTTACATTGGGAAAAAAAGTGTACCATTTTTATATGACGGGAAGTGTACAAGGGTACATAACACTATGTCCGGATGGTAAATGACGGTGCACACATATAGTAGAGGTAAACAACACCAAGTCCATATGGTGTTGTTTACCTCTGACTGGAAGTGGACTTGGTGTTTATTAAAAAGTCGGTAACTTCCCGTAAAATTGTCTCTGGACATAGTATGGTTTACCTATGTGTAGAGCCAGAAAAGTTTTACCTCCGGGGTACACATTTGAAGATGAAGAAGAAGTCTTTGCATACATTTGCGAAATTATCAGAAAAATGTTTAAAAACAACGCATACGACCTGGTAAAATGTAATCTTTTATTGGAAGATGTTAACTCCAAAAAAAAACAAAAGGAGTCTTGTTTTTGGGTGGGAGAGAAGCACCAGCAACGAATTAATGGCTTTGTACAAAGACTACTACCATCACCAGGTTCGTCAAATTGCAAAGGATCAGATGGTTAGCACATGTAGAAAGAATGGCAGCAAACAGAATGCCTAAACTAGTTATAACCAGGAAACTAAGCGATAGGCACAGAACGAGGTGGCTTAATAAAGTGGAGGAAGACCTTAATCACGTGAAGGGGAGAGACTGAAAAACTAAAGCACAAAACAGAGATGAATAATTAATAATTAATTAATTAATTTTGAGTTTGGATTAAAATAATTGTAATTAGTTAATCTTATGATTGTATTTTATAAAAATGCTTACGGTCTTAACGGCCTGTTGTATATCAATAAATATTCTCTTTTATTTAATTTGTATTATTTTAGTGTATTATTGCGTTATGGGTGCTTTTTGTTTGATTTTCTTGTTAATATGTACAGTATTACTCTCATTTCCGCTATCTACATTTATTGGTTAATGTGCATTTTAATTTTGAATTAGAGAATTTACATTTAAAGTAGCAGCATAGAAACCTACTAACAACAATTGGTAAATAAAACAAAACGTTGCAAATTCTATTCTTTGCTAATTCGCGTAAGAAGTAGTTACACAACTAACCAGTCATTTAACAAAAATGTCAACAAGTTTAATTGACGGTTCTTTCCTCGTTTGAAAACCATTTAGAGATACAAATATGTGACTTGTATTGTTTAGGAAACAGTCAGAAGAATTTCCCACGGTATTATGACCTATTTGGAACAATAATATTTAAAAACTCATTCAAGTGGTAAGTACCAGGTGACACATACGTTAAAAATTTTCTAATAAGAGTGATTCTCGTGTTATCATAAAACGGAGTAATCAAAATTTTTTATTATTTTCTTAAACAAAAATAGATGAGTTTTTCTATGCAATTACGTCTTTGATTAAATTTTATGCAAAAATTAGGACACTAAAATTGATGATGGTATTTCTCTTTCTTCGAGTGCTGTATCCACTCAGCAGGCATTTTGTTTTACAATGGTGATAATTATTATACTATAACAATTTTCAATTGAAGGTGATTCATTGGCAATATCGCACTTAAAGCGACCAACCGATATTCCCCTTATCAACTTTACAGATGCGTATAGTCCTTTTCCATCATATTGATAGCACATTATGTATGCAAATCCTCAACAGGTCAAAAACCCATAGGCGTCACCCTATACTTGTTTTGAAATAAATAAAAAAAATTAATATTTTAAGATGCCGTCAACAATTCATTATCTTTTAAAAAATCTTCTGTAAAATAAGTGTCCACTAATCTCACTATACCTTTTTTGTGCGTAAAAAACGTTGGTATATATGCCACACGATTATTGTTAATTATACACGGGTGATTAACGAGAGAATTCAATGTTTCACGAAATAAATTAATGTAAACAGTAATTTAAAGGTGATTATGTTTTCTATAAAAGTTATCGCCTGACACAAAAAGAATACCTTCTTTGAACGATTACCTGGAATTACTGATAAGGCTTCACTAATGATAGTTTAAGTAGTTTTTATGCCACATTACAGCTTATGCCAATAATATAAATTAGAAATTGTTTGCATCTTCCATTTAGTTTGTAGATGTACATTGTTCATGTCTTACCTACCTACGTTTTTGGTGTCGATATTTTGTTATTTGCATTTGCATAAAAATGACGTCGACAACAGGTTTTATCCCGGTTAAGTGTAGTTTTAAAGGTGCCTTCAGTCTAAGAGAGAAAAATATAATATTAAATGTACACGATGCACTTGTACATCAACGCCCTTTAAGTAATGTTCGTGAAATCGTTAACATGTGTTCAAATATGACAGGGGTTGGAGAAGCAACAATTTATAGATTCCTAAAAGAAAGAAAAGGAGGAACTGTTTCATCTCCCAAGAAGAGTAGAGGGAGTAAACCCTTGGAAATTGAAGAAATACATAAAAACATGATAAGACGCAGCGTCCACTCATTTTTTTTGACAAAGAATTTCCAACATTGGACAAAATCCAAACATTAATTAGAGAAAACGAAGAGTTACCAATCATAAGCAACAAGAAATTATGGGACTATTGAGAGAGATGGGATTTCGTTGGCAAAAGAATAGAAGAAAATCCGTTTTAATTGAAAAAGATTACATTGTATGTTGGAGACGAGATTATCTAAGAACTATTAAAAAGTACCGAGAAGAAGGGAAAACAATTTTTTATTTGGACGAGACTTGGCTAAATGAAGGTCATACTGTATTATATCTATGGGTTGATACAAATGTGAAAAGTTCCCGTCAGGCCTTCATCGAAGGTGTATCTACTGGAATAAACAATATTCCCGTTGGAAAAGGACGCAGACTCATAATATCCCATATTGGAAACGAATACGGTTTTGTCAATGGTGGATTATTAAGTTTTGCCTCAAAATCAACCAAAGATTACCACGAGGAAATGACTGCTGACGTTTTTGAAGAATGTTTTGAGCAAATGTTTAATTTAATTCCAAAAAATTCTGTCATAGTCATGGATAATGCTAGTTACCATTCAAGACTAGCAGAAAAATTGCCAACAACGGTATGGAAAAAAGGAGAAATAATCGAATGGTTGGATAAACACGCAATTGAGTACAAGGAGAATTCGACAAAAAAGGAATTATTACCTATTGTAAGGCAACATAAAGCAGCTTATAAAAAATATATAATTGATGAAATGGCACTAAACCGTGATGTAATTATCTGAATCCGATAGAAAATATATGGTCTCAAGTAAAGGGTGAAGTCGGACGCAACAACAAAACTTTTAAATTAGAGGACTTACAACAATTAATAGAACATTCCTTATCAAAAGTAACTCCAGAAAATTGGAAAAATGCTGTTAGTCATGCTCACAAGGAAGAAAATAAAATGTGGAATTTGGATAATATGACTGATGCAATGCTGGAACCGGTAATAATTAACATTGGAGTTGAAGATTCCTTACATTCTGAAGAAAGCAGTGAATCTGAAATGGAATTTGATTAAAATAATATTCATTTTTTTACAAATCGGCCCCTGTTACGGCCACAAATTATTTTATATATAACCAATAAAATAAACATCTTACATTTCTTGCAAATTCATTAGTACCTGTTAATCTCCATCACTCCGACACTGGCAACTTTATTTAGGGATTAGTAACCCTCAAAACTATTGTATTCTATTCTGCTTCAACCTTTATACCTGGTTGTCATACTCAATTTAAAATTGTTTTCCTATATACTTCTGTAAACTTGTTGACAAATATCTATTTTTCATTGAGTCACCCCTATCAACAGTTTAGGGATTTGCATACATAATGTGCTATCAATATGATGGAAATGGACTTTACCAAAATAATATTTTAAATATTTATTTAAATACATAAATAATAAAGTAAAAATTAAATCTAAGGCCGATATAAGTATTAAATTATTATGTTTGTTTTGACAGGTATCTTATAGTTGTCTAACAAAATAAAGTAAAATTTTGTTGTTATTATATTATAGAATACAGTACTTCAAAAAACAGAAAACTTTGCAAAATAATTATTACATTCCATTTATATAGAAGGAGAACTACAAAGCGAATAAATAATTACCTAAGTTATGCTTATGAAGTTTCGGAATCGAGCGGCTTGTCCGAAGAGGAATCACCAGTCGTACTTAAGTACATTATTATTTTGTCGAAAACAGTGTCTACCATCCCGTCCAATCTCCACATTTTCTCTTCTTCCTTGATCACATGGGCTACGGCATTAGCCCAATCTTCTTTCCGTATCCGTTCCATTGCGAGTTCTAACAAACGCTGGACATCAGAAATTCTATACGTCACATATTCACGAGCTACGTAACTCTTTACTTGAGCTCAGATTAATTCTATCGGGTTATATTACCTCTCAATGGTAAGGATAAAGTCTCAAAATGGTGATACATTTAGCTCAAGCCATTGTATCTATTCCATGCTGGCGATATATGTCACGATGCTGTCTAATGACACTTATAAGCTCAGTCTTAACCACGTCCTCGGAAAATGGATTTCCTTTTTGTCTTAACCAACTCTGCATGTCAGCTTTTCTAGTGGCTATAGTTGGCATCTGTTCTACTAATCGACTGTGATAAGAAGCGTTATCCATTACTATTAACGAATTTGGCTCGACACGTGAAATCAAAGATTGGGCGTCCATGTCTTACTGATAATTCCCCGTTTTTTTTGGATAAAAAAATTAGTGCACTATCATATAACAAGTCTCCCTTACTACCTATATGGGCGACAATTAACCCGGTTGATAAACCGTCCAAAAATGCTTGACAATAACTCGTTACAGTAGTTTCTTGCCAGATCTTAGATAATGTGTGACCAGCATTAATCCACGTTTCCTACAGGTAATAAATCTTTTTGTGAGCAGAACGAACCTCCCTAATAGAGCGAAGATATCCTCTTGGTCATGAGTAAATCTTTTCTTTTTATTAAGACAGAATTACGGAATTGTTTGGCATATATAAAATTTAACTTTTATTATTATCCTTTTGCTCATTTTTGGAATGATATCATTCTCCATTACCTTTGTCCTAATGAATTCAAGGGTTGTCGCTTTATTTTCAAAAAAGAAAGAATGCAGAAGAAATGTTTCTGGTACTCGTCCAACTCAATTTGTTTTCAACCACAACAAAGTACTTTTGGAGCTTGCACAATCCCAGTCACCCTTTTTTCACGTACCATGCGTTGAATTGTCGACACAGATACTCTCCTTAAAAATGAACACTGAGCTACAGCTTTAACTGTACGAAGTGTATTTTTTAAATTTTTATATACTCTACAGACAATCTGCTTTTCTTCTACCGACATAAACTTCAGCTTTCCTTGTACATTACTTGGACCCGCTACGGGATCCATCTTAATGCTATAAAAATAATAAACATCAATCATATTCTGCTATTTATCTGTTGTTTACTTACCTCAAAAATTATTTTAAAGTTAATAAATATAATAAAGTCTATTTAATAAATATAAAACAAAGTCACAAAAAACCGAACGAAAAAACTATTTCCCCCATTCCCACTCTTTCGAAGGACATACATTATATGGATCAGCAAAGTGTTGATAAGTTTATCCATGTTTCAAAGTATTCAACGAAGTTGTTGAACTATTCACTCGTGAATCGCACCGGTATGCAGAAGGTATATTGTTACTGGGGCAAATTTTACATAACCGTCTTACTTTTCACTTATCCATATTGACGAAGCATACACAATAAAAATGACACCGGTAAGTGCCGGTAAGAATTTACTTCTGATATTTAACATTGTTGCCGTTAGCTCTCAGTTCAATTTGTAGATGAGTCACTTTCAATTGAAAATTGTTATAGTATTAGTATTATTGTATATATTGATTATCGAAGAAGAGATACGAGTTCTTCTTTATGGATTGCCCTTTCGACTATTTTTACTTGCATCACTAGAGTATCTTATTTTCTTTTAATTTTTTCGAAATAGGATTTTAGATAAGAATTTTAATAATATTTGTGATAACTTACTTGAATTCTTAGTTTTTTACCAATTTGATAGGTCACCATTTGTGTACAAAACCCAAAGCGATGTTTTAGCAGTTCAATTTGAGTCATAAATAAAAATCTGAAACAAAAAATAGTTTATTTAATTCTTTATTATTTTATAATAATATATATCTAATATATATCGCTACCTAGGAAGAAGACCCTCATATCTCAAAAAAGTGAAAAATGGACTATGTTAGTGAAAAGATTTTAAATATTCGATATTTTTTGTTTGATAACGTCATAAAGCTAGTTTATGCTTAAGGCCTATCGTAGAAGTGTCGTTATTATTAATAAGATAAATACAAAAAGTTGGTTCGACACTTTGCATAATACTGTCATATTTTGAGATATGACGTCCTTTCTCAAAAACTCAATAAGACAATACAATACTTTCTGTGACGAATAATGTTTTATTTTGAGTTGAGTCAGTCGTGTAAAGAAGTTGAAGCTATGTTTAAAATGAGTTAAAGTATTTTTTGACAGGATTTTTGGAAATTATTAACTTTTTGAATTCTTGAACCCAACTATCTATAAATTATTTCGACTTATGATATTCTTAAAAAATACCAGTTGGAATTATTTCAGATTATAAAAATATGGTCCCCAATAACCATTTAACTATTCATGACAAAGTGGTAGGCAAATACTGTGACAGCAATTATGATGGAGCTATCTGGTGCCCAGGGTGAACCTTGTCTTTGAAAGTTTTAGTTCGGTCGTTAAAAACGAATATTACAACGGCGATGGATCTCGAGCTACCTAGTGGAGGGTGGACCTCCTTTCCTGGAATTTTATATTTTCATTCGAAATCAGTCAAAAGTCATTATTCGAATGTCTTTGAAGTTGTTGAACACCAATATTAGGACGGCAATGGTCTTCAAGGTATCTGGTGCTCAGGGTGATTTCTTCTTGTCGAGTTTCATGTTAATTTCATTCTAAATGAGTCGACATTACTCGGGGGGTTTTCGAGGTCGCTAAATACGAATATTTAGTTGATGAATGTCCTCAGAATACCTCATGTAACTTTATTAAAAACTTCAAAAAAATTTCCAAAACATTTTGCTCTTTAAATATCCCCATAAAAAAGTCTAAGAGAGTCACATCTGGAGACCTTGATGGCCATTAGATAGATCTCCTTCTACTTATCCATCTACGTAGGAAAATGTTATCTAGGTAATTTCGTACCTTAAATCCGTGGTGTCAGGGAGTCGCATCCTGTTGGAACCACAAGTCATTTCTATTTGGAAATATCTTATTCAGCAGTAGCATCAAAGAATGCTAAAGAAAATCCAGATAACGAATAGCAATTAAATTTTCTTCCTATCTCCTATATTCTTGCATCCTATGTGGATTTCCACTTGCCTAGTAGGTATTGATATGTCTGTCGGTTTAGGTTTGAGCATAAAAACCATTTCATTTGAAAAAAGTACCCATCCTATTAATCTGTAATCTCTGTTACATTGTTTCATAACGGTTTTGCAGAACTCGATTCTTCTACCAAAGTCATCTTCTAACAACTCCTGGACCAGATGTACACGGATGCCACTTCTTCTTTCTTATGAATCTAATAACAGTTGATTGATGGACATTATTATAGTACAGTAAACGGCTAAATTAGGGAATATTATCATTATTTCGAGAACCGTCGAGCTTTGAGGGAAATCTCGAAACAGGTCGATTTTTGTTATAAAATACCCATCTTATAACGTAGTAACGTAACTCTTATGGAGTAGGGATGACGTCACCGGTGTGGGTGTAGTGACATAACCGTTAATTTTTTTTTTAAATAGAAATTGGTATAATGCGACACCTCATTTGAAGGAGAATTTATTTCACTCTTTAACGACATTACATGTTTACCTAAAATATTTTTCTTTCTAAGGATACAAAAACAATTTTTTTTAATTTAAATTCAACTAAATTACAACTAATAATTTAATTCATAATGTATTTTAAAGTAACCAAATTATGCATAACAATTATTTTAAATTAAATGTTCGAAATGCCATCCATCGGTTCCTGCCATGACTTTCTGAAGTAAATACTTAAAAAAACAAAAATAAGTAAAAATAATAATTTACACAAAAAGTTATCTCATAAACACTGAAACTTTTTGTCAAATGTTTTTCAAGCAAGTGTTAGTGGCATAGTTACTGTAATATTTATTGACGTAAATGTTTTGATTTTGTGAATTGTTATCAGTTGGTAATTGTAATTTTTACTTTTGAATACTAAATTATGGCTCACCTAAATGAAACACAACGCATAGAAATATTAATTCTTAGCGGATGCGGAGATAAAAAGAACACAGAACGAGGTATGCCATTTATTCAACGCAAAATATCCAGACAGACCCATCAGCCAATCAACAGTAAGTAAAATAGTCCACTCAATTGACGACCATTCAAAAATTAAAATTAACGTGCTTTAAAATTATTTTACAGTCGTCTGTTTCTGAAGTAATAAATTTATTCCATATATTTGCATCATACTGTATGTACAACAAATAGAAATCTTAATTTACTACTAATTTTGTTCTATTAATCTAACTTATGGAAATATTTTAAGAAATTAAAAGTATTATATGACGTACCTATATCCTAATTTAAATAAATTTTGTCTTAGATCTTCGTCATCGGATGTCCGCAGCCCAACCCTAATCCTTAAACTTGTTTCCAAGTCTTAACGAGCTCGCACTATTTCTCTTTCGCGT
This sequence comes from Diabrotica undecimpunctata, assembly GCF_040954645.1. NCBI lineage: Eukaryota > Metazoa > Arthropoda > Insecta > Coleoptera > Chrysomelidae > Diabrotica > Diabrotica undecimpunctata. The sequence continues at coordinate 125,419,657 of NC_092809.1, read as the reverse complement.
CATCAACGTACGGCCCTAAATCCACTATTGATTAAAATAGTCCTTCGGTGAATCACCAGCCAAGAATGCCACCGAAAATACTTCCATGGGCGAAAACTAATTGTGCTGCAATAACACTAATCTCGTTTAAAAAAGCGCTTTAAAAGGATTATACAATTTTGAAAAGTTAAGCCGCAACTTTCACGCACCGTCTCTGACTCACAAAAATTCCTCGAGGATGAGGAACGCATCGACTTGCTTTAGATGATTCAATCACATTGTGTTGCATAATAAAAATTCCAGCATTCGATTTATCAATTATCCCCTTCTGTCTTAAAACGAGAGTTATAACGCATCTTGTATTTTTTAATATGATTTCACAGAACTTGTTTGTATTGTATCAATAAAAAAAATACCATTATGGTCAATGAACAAGGTAAGCTAGTAAACAATAACACAGAAAATTATTATAAAGTATATTGCATGTAAATTGAGTTTGGACTATAATGTTCTGCGTTGCCTTTTCTTCTTCTTAATATTCCTATCATCCGCGACTAACATAGTTATTTTTAATTTAATTGCTACTGTTCTAAGCAGTCCAGAGCTAAATGGTAAAAACCACTTTTTTTTAATTATAAATCCTGGAAAATCTTCGTCTGCTCGGACCTCCTCCGTCTTGTACTTTTCCTTGCAATTTCGGAAGAACATAGCCCTGTTGATTATTACTTACTGAGTCTTCCCATACTGCACTGTTTAATACACCATCCATTGAGGAGATTTCGAACATTCTTCTTTACAACAACATTTCAAAAGCCTACCGTCGTTAAAGTGACGCTTCAGTTAGTGTCCAAGATTCTACTCCGTAAAAAAGAACTGAAAATACATAGTACCGAAGAAAGCTGGTCTTGGATTTTATTAGTACATCATGGATCTTGAAAATTTGCTCATTTTAACAAACGTTATTTACAAATTGCAAAACACAATAAAATACCGGAAGAATGGAGACCGAGCGAACTAATTTTACTATTCAAAAAAGGAAATAAAAAAAGCCAGACAACTACAGGGGTATAAACTTATACTACCCTAAAACTTACAACTAAAATTTTTAAGTGCTAATAAATCAGAGGATAAGTTTAGCAGATGAACAATCGGGTTTTCGTAGTGGAAGATCGTGTACAGATGCAATATTCGTTATAAAGCCAATTACTGAGAAATCACTAGAGTATAATCCACCAGCATTTATGTGTCTGATTTACCTAAAGAAAGCGTTTGATAGAGAAAGACTCAAAGATGTAATCCATTTTCTGTATAATAGAGAAATTCCCCTAAACATAAAAACTATCGAAAACATCTACCAAAATAACAAAATGGAAGTCAGAGTAGATGGACAACTTATAGAACTTATAGAAATAGGCAGCGGAATAAGATAAGGGTATTCATTGAGCCTCATGCTCTTCAATTTAATTATGGATGAAATCATCAAAAGCGTTACCAAAGGAAGAGGATACAGAATGGAAAACAAAGAAATAAAAATACTCCGTTACGCAGACGACGCAATATTGATAGCCCAAGATGCAGATAGCCTGCGAAGACTGGTCCACAGATTTAACATAAGAGCAAAAGAATTTAATATGACAATCTCATCAGAAAACTAAAACAATAGTAATCAGCAAAGAACCAACCAGATGTAAAATAGAAATTGATGGCATCAGTATTGAACAAGTAATAGAAATAAAATACCTGGGATTTGCAGTGTCCAGCAATGGAGACCTTGACAAAGAAGTGGGAGATCAAGTACAAAAAGCAAATAGACTGGCAGGATGCCTTAATAACACTATATGGCGAAACAGACACATTAACACTGAGATGAAGTCGAAGTCAAGCATTTATAAAGCCAGTGTAAGATCAATCAGAGTACTGAGAAGAATTACAGGAAATGCGCTGAGAGATCGAAAGAGAAATGAAGACATTAGAAGAAAATGTAACGTACAGTGTATAAATGAGTGGATACAAAGTAGAAAAAGAATGGAATAACCACATAAGGACATCCTTCCAACAAGCAAAATTGTTTATAAAGAGGAAGACGAAAAAGCGGAACAAACGTTGCGCTAGCCTTCATTATGAGCTGTTTAATTTTACAGCAAGATTCCGACTGATCGTTTATATTCATCATCATAGTTAAGCTAATCGCGTTCACTACTAGACATAGGTCTCCCTCAGTTTCTTGTAATGTTCTTTACACTGCGTCTCTTGTAACCAGTTTTACGCTACTCTTTTCACGTCGTCGGTCCTTTTAGTTGGTGGTCGTCTTCGGCATCTTTTATAGTTTCTGGGCCTCCATAATATGATTCGTCGTGTAAACTGTCCATCTTGTGTTCTAGCTGCCCTACTCAGTTCTACTTAAACGTCTTGATCGCCTGATTTTTGCCTGATTTATTGGCTTGTTTTGTGGTCTTGAAGGCTCACGCCTAACATTGTATTGCATTTCATCTTTTTGATTATCTCTGCTTGTTTTGATCTTGTGTCCCAGATGTTTGTAAGTTTCTGTTTGTTGTATGATATTATTGTCAGTAGTTATATTCCCGCTCATTACTAGATTTATTATAAGTTTATTGTTAATCTTGCTCTGTCAGACAGAGTTTAAAGCGAATATATCATAGAAACACAATGTCATCCGCAAACCTCATATGATTTAATCTTTCTCCATCTATATTGATGCCCATATTTTTCCATTGAGTGTTCTTAAATATTGACTTTAGAGCTGCCGTGAACAATGTTGGTGAACTATTGTCTTATTGTCTTACTAATCGAGCTAAGCAGAATTTTCCTGTACCTTCGTGTAGTCCTATACTTGATGTAGCGTTCTCATAAATCTTTTTGATTAATGTGATCTGTTCGGCTTGGCTTTAGTGCTTCAGTACTGTTTCAAATATTACAGAATCAAAAGCCTTCTCGTAATCGGCAAATGCAAGGACCAGGTATATTGTACTCGATATTTTAATTACTATCTTTATGATATGAAAATACCATGACCGTAAAGTTGAAGGGATGATATAGAACTAGAACAGGGAGAGACTGAGGTACCAACTTTGGAAGAATGATTAAAGCAATTCAGTCTCTAGCCAGAAACAAGTCACCTGGAGCAGACAACCTACCCGCAGAAATCTTTAAATGTGGCAGTCAAACATTTGTAACCCTCTTTCACAAACTATTAATACAGGTATGAAACGCGCGAAACTTGTATTTTGTCCACCAGCTGAGTAGCAGAAAATGTGAAGATGACGGACGTCTGTTGGTATAGTCCATTTCCATCATATTGATAGCACATTATGTATGCAAAATCCCTAAACTGTTGATACGGGTGACTCAATGAAAATAGATATTTTTCAACAAGTTTACAGAAGTATATAGGAAAACAATTTTAAATTGAGTATGACCACCAGGTATAAAGGTTGAAGCAGAATAGAATACAATAGATTTGAGGGTTACTAATCCCTAAATAAAGTTGCCAGTGTCGGAGTGATGGAGATTAACAGGTACTAATAAATTTGCAAGAAATGTAAGATGTTTATTTTATTGGTTATATATAAAATAATTTGTGGCCGTAACAGGGGCCGATTTGTAAAAAAATGAATATTATTTTAATCAAATTCCATTTCAGATTCACTGCTTTCTTCAGAATCTAAGGAATCTTCAACTCCAATGTTAATTATTACCGGTTCCAGCATTGCATCAGTCATATTATCCAAATTCCACATTTTATTTTCTTCCTTGTGAGCATGACTAACAGCATTTTTCCAATTTTCTGGAGTTACTTTTGATAAGGAATGTTCTAATAATTGTTGTAAGTCTTCTAATTTAAAAGTTTTCTTGTTGCGTCCCACGCTTTACTTGAGACCATATATTTTCTATCGGATTTAGATCACAGTGGTATGGGGGTAAACGTAAAATAATTACATCACGGTTTAATGCCATTTCATCAATTATATATTTTTTATAAGCTGCTTTATGTTGCCTTACAATAGGTAATAATTCCTTTTTTGTCGAATTCTCCTCGTATTCAATTGCGTGTTTATCCAACCATTCGATTATCTCTCCTTTTTTCCATGCCGTTGTTGGCAATTTTTCTGCTAGTCTTGAATGGTAACTAGCATTATCCATGACTATGACAGAATTTTTTGGAATTAAATCCAACATTGGCTCAAAATATTCTTCAAAAACGTCAGCAGTCATTTCCTCGTGGTAATCTTTGGTTGAATTTGAGGCAAAACTTAATAATCCACCATTGACAAAACCGTATTCGTTTCCAATATGGGTTATTGTGAGTCTGCGTCCTTTTCCAATATTGTTTATTCCAGTAGATACACCTTCGATGAATGCCTGACGGGAACTTTTCACATTTGTATCAACCCATAGATATGGTACATTATGACCTTCATTTAGCCAAGTCTCGTTCAAATAAAAAATTGTTTTCCCTTCTTCTCGGTACTTTTTAATAGTTCTTAGATAATCTCGTCTCCAACATACAATGTAATCTTTTTCAATTAAAACGGATTTTCTTCTATTCTTTTGCCAACGAAATCCCATCTCTCTCAATAGTCCCCATAATTTCTTGTTGCTTATGATTGGTAACTCTTCGTTTTCTCTAATTAATGTTTGGATTTTGTCCAATGTTGGAAATTCTTTGTTAAAAAAAAATATTCAAAAGTTCTCCTAGCTTTTATTCGTGCAGCTAGTTTTCTATCATAGAAAACTTGGGCACGAGTTTAGTGCAATTTATTTTCCATAGATAGAGCTTTTATCTGTGCTGTGTCAATAGAATTAAGAGTATTGATTTTTGCATTAAACTCATCACACTTGCTACTGGTATCTGCCCTAGGGTATCCCCAAATAAAATGTTAAACTTGCTATTAAAAATATTTCGGTAGGTGTCATACGAAACAGATGTAGCAAGATACTTTTCTTTAAACATTTGAAACATTTTCATAATATTCAACTCTTCACTTAAATAGACTTTTTTGGAGTCGTGAATGTTATAATAACTCAACCTGCCCCGAAATGAAGCAATATATTGCTGAATCTGGTACTCAAATCAGAAGTTAATTGACGATGTTTCGAAGAATGCTTTCCTCTTTTGTCGATAGGAGCAATTCCGGACGTTTTCAGTAAGTTTGAATGTGAAACAACTTAGATCTAGTGATACCATGCACTGCAGTAAAGGCGCTACTGCAGTCAGATATTTCTTCTATTATGTTTACCCTCTTCACTCGTACTCTGTAGCGATAGGTAGCATCATGGTGTTGTTCTCCATCGATTTGTGGTGATCTTCGTCTTACAACTGGCAATACAGCAATCAAGCCAGCTAAATAAATGCTTTGAGCATCTATTGATCCTAGTTGATTGAATGCGTTAAGTATGTTTTGCCTCTCTTGAGCAGTAGTGACTTCAAAACACTTCAATCTTCTACACTTACAATCAATCATCCCCTTACTCGTGAGACTGCAACCTCAACTTTTTCATTACATCTGACATTACGTTTGGCCAATTTTCTTTCATGTCTTGGTTTTTTTAACAGATCGTCACACAAATACTCTTCACTCGAACTCATCTCGACATAAACTGCCGCGAAAAGAACCAAACATGGAAGATTGTCACGCCCAGTGAATCGCTGTTGCTAGACAACTAGTTGGACTACGTCGGTTGTTTACCAATACCGCGAGGACAACGTTTATTTTTAACCAGTATGAGTATTTTCTAATACTTTGTTATTTGGAAACCGTTGGTGTTATTTCCGTACAATTTAGCACGTCTTTGGGACTGGATATTGTCAACATAATTGATTACCTAAAATTCTTATAAAATGGACATCGTTTGTTTTTCCCCTTAACCTTCATTTTATAGTCTCTGCCATATTTGCCAGTGCTCCTTAATGTAAATATTAGTTAACGCGTTTTATTCTATCAAATTCACGCCAGAATTCACTCTAAACTGAAGCTGGATAGTTGAACTTACAATTAAAGAAAGAAAGCTACAGTATCTCGGACAGGTGATGCGGGGCGAGAAGTATGGCATCCTGCGACTCATAATGCAAGGAAAGATAGATGGCAGAAGAAGCATCGGAAGAAGACGAATTTCATGGCTTAAGAACCTGAGAGAATGGTTTGGATGCAGCTCAAAACAACTATTTACAGCTACTGCCTCAAAAATTAAAATAGCTATGATGATTGCCAACCTCCGAAGCGGAGATAGCACCTGAAGAAAAAGAAGAAGATTCTATCAAATGCTTTATAATAGTCGACAAAACATATCTATGTTACAGTTGACATCTCTCCTGCGCTGAAACAGAACTCGTGTAGCAAAAAAAATCCTTTTAAATTATATTCGGGAAAGTTTTGAGTAAATTACTAGTTAAGCTAATAATTCTATAATATTCACATTATTGCATTATATTTCTTCGGTAAAGAAACTATGCTAGATTTTAGACAGTCTTGTACTATTTTAACTGCAATACAGATATTATTTAATATTGATGTAATCCATACTATTCTTTTATTGTCCATAATTCCGAGTGAAACTTATCTGGCCTGTTTGTCCGTCTTTAGTAGTTTTTATTGTAATTGGAGGCCCAGTGTTACATGTTATATTAGATAATAATCCGTTTCTTTCATTTTCAAATGTCTCCTCTACGTAATTTTATTTTAACGTGTAAATCACAATTACATTGGTCATCATAGTTTTTTAGAAAATTTGTAGTTGTGGATAAAAATAAACCACATTTTGGGTAATATCGGGCTAAGTAATAGCTAAGCAGGACGTCCATTGTTTATAAAGATTATCATTTTTACCTGAGAAACATCCTTATTAGGGATTTTTCTATTTTTATTTAGATGATTTTACTTAAACCATTTTCGTTTTCTAAATCGTTTACTTCCAAGAATCTTCTCACTTTCTAATGACAATTTAAATTAGTTGGTTTTAACTTTATAACATACTAATTAGTGGTATTATCGCACTATAGGTAACAAGAATGGGACAAAAGATCATTGTGCACTAAGTCTATGAATAAGTCTTTATAATATTTTAGTAATCCGGTCTTTTCTCTTGATATGTAAGCCTTCAGTTTCCATTTTATTATCATAGTTTTTATTCATGTAAACAGCTTGTACAGGTTTCTCAGAAGAGTATTTGGTCTGTAAATTTCTAAATTTGATATATCTCCTTCTTATAGCGCAAGTCTTTGCAAAATAATTATTTATTTTTTAAATAAGTATTGTCGATCAATCTTGATTGCTTAATATATTTTTGGCAAATGATCCAAAACAAATCTGGAAAGATACGGCCAATGACTAAGAACACCATACTACACCCGGTACGGGCGCTTACCTGTCCTATCGCTACCAACGCTGCAGAAACTTGGACCATCAAAAACAAAACGAATAAACAAACAAAAACAAAAAAAGTTGTATTTTAAAAACGATTTTAGAAGTGGAAATCAAAACGTCAAATAAACTTATTTTAAAGCAAAATTGTGACTTTTTTAAATAGTAATCAAATCACCTGAACACTCATTTATATACAGCTATACTATAAACAGCTATATATTATATACAGCTATACTATACTTATATATTCTTCTTCTTTAAGTGCGGTCTCCTTTAAGAAGGTGGACTATAATTACGGCTATCTTTACCTTTGATACTCAACTCATATAAACAGCTCAACAGAGATACAATTGTACCATTGTCTCAAATTGTTTAGACAGACAGTCGTCGGCCTATGCTCCTTCTGCCCAGTGTCTTTCCCTGTATAATGATCTGCAGGCACGCATATCCATCACAATTCATGAAATGACCCAGATACTGCAATTTTTTAATTCTCTCTCTCTCCCCTTCCCCTCCTCTCTCTCTCTCCTTCCTTTCGGTCTTGCGCCCTGCATTTTACTATCTTGGGCTTTTTTGGCAATCTTCCGGTCCCCATTCTCACCTCATGACCAGTCCAACGAAGTATCTGAAGTTTAACGAATTCTGAGATCGGTGCCTCTTCAAATAGTTGGTAGAGTTCATGGTTGTACCTGGATTTCCATACTCTGTTTTCGTTAATAGGTCCAAATATCTTCCTTAGGACTTTTCGTTCGAAGACTTCTAGCTTTCATTTTGTGCTCGTTAATCTTTGGAGCTCGTCTTCTGTCTCGGCATTAATGCGGCGTCGTCTACATAACATAATATTTGGATTTCTTTGTTCCCCATTCTGTAACCATGACCTTTACGTACTGCTTGTATTATTTCGTCCATTATTATATTAAAGAGAAGTAGGCTTAACGAGTCACCCTGTCTGACTCCGCTTTGTACTGGTATACACCGTGTTAGTTTTCCATTTACCTTTGCCTGTATTCGATTATGGAAGTAGATGTTTTCGATGGTTTGTATAATATTGATTGGTATGTTTCTTTTATACAGTAGGTGTAAGACGTCTTCGACTTGGATGTGATCTAAAGCCTTTGTCAGGTCTATAAAACATAGATATGCTGGTTTATTGTACTCGATGGCCTTTTCTGTGATTTGTCTTAGTACAAATACGGCGTCTAAACAGAATCTTCCGGATCTGAACCTTGTTGTTCATCTAATAAAGTTGTTAGTTTATTGATTTTGTTGGTTAGGACTTTTGTGGTAAGTTTAAGTGCGGTGTTCAGTAGATTTATACTTCTATAATTGTTGGGGTCTTCTTTATCTCCTTTCTTGAACATTGGTATCATTATGCTGTTTCTACATGCGTCTGGTATCTTGCAGTATCTTCTTCTTTAAGTGCCATCTCCGCGGCGGAGGTCGGCAATCATCATAGCTATTCGGACTTTTGAGACGGCTGCTCTGAAAAGTTCATTTGATGTACATCCGTACCACTCTCTCAGGTTGCGCAGCCATGACATTCTACGCCTCCCTATGCTTCTCTTTCCTTGGAGTATAATATTAGTTTCTTGCAGTATAATATTAGTTTTTATATGTTTTGTCATCTCTATGGTTATACTTTCTCCTCCGTGTTTTAGAAGCTCGTTGGTTATTCCGTCTGGTCCTGGTGACTTTCTATTTTTGAGTGAATTTATGGCTATCTCTACTTCCTGAAAACTTATTTCTATTTCGTGTCTTAGTTCAGGTACGCTATTGTATTGATTATTATTTTCCTTTCCTTTAAACAGTTCCGCCAGGTATTTTTCCCATTTGTTTGCTGCTATGTTATTGCATACCTTCAATTTTGCCATTTCTTTCCATGGGTTTCTTATCATCATCATCATTGGCTTTTACAACTCTTCGTGAGTTTTTGCCGCGTTTACTATTGCCTTCCATTGATTCCGATCCTGTGCTATTATTTCCCATGGCCTTACTTCCATCTTCTCCAGGTCTTCCCTGACTGCGTCTTTCCACCTTTTTCTAGGCCTTCCTGTCGATCTTCTACCATCTGGTCTTTCCCAAAACACATTGCTAATCAGTCTGTCGTCATCACTCCGTACCACGTGGCCTGCCCATCTTAATCTATTGGCTTTTATGTATCTTACGATGTTTCCTTTCCCGAAGAGAGTCTCTATTTCATTGTTGTATCTGCTCCTCCATTCATTTGTCACGCTGTCCCTGCAAGGACCATATATAATTCGCAGGATTTTGCGTTCCCATACTAATAGCTTATTGATTTCTTTCTTTCTCAATGTCCATGTTTCACTTCCATATGTCACTGCTGGTCGTATTATGGTTTTGTACATTTGGATTTTGGCACGCCTTGAGAGAAGCTTTGATCTCATTAGATGTTGAATGGCAAAGAATGATTTATTCCCCGCCAGTATTCGTATTTCAACTCCCGTTCTCCTGTGTTTTCACTGGTAATTGTTGCTCCTAGGTATTTGAATTCTTTGACCACCTCAAAATTATGATCGTTTATGGTAATGTTTTGTCTTATTTGCTGTCGTTCCTTTTTTGATACGACCATGTATTTAGTTTTTTCTTCGTTTATTTTCAGGCCTAGTGTTGCTTCTTCAAAGTTCGATACTATATCCTTAACTTCCAGTGTTGTCTGTGCTACTGCATCTACATCATCTGCAAATGCGAGAATAATCTTTGCTCCTCTGGCAGTTATGTCTGGTTTGACTCTGGTATAGATTTTTCGCATTGCATATTCCAATGCTAGATTAAATAGTAATGGGGACAGCGGGTCTCCCTGTCTGAGTCCGGTGCTTATGCCGAAAGCCTTTGTTAGTTTTGCCTTCTATTCTAATTTGTGCAAAGGAATTGTTGACACACATTCGCGCAATCATGGTCAGCTTCTTTGGTACGCCTAACTCCATCATTGCACTCCACAGTTTTAAGCGATCTATGGAATCACATGCTTGTTTGAAATCTATGAAGATCTGGTGTACTTCTTTATTATATTCCCAATACTTTTCTAGCATTTGTCTGATAGTAAATATTTGGTCGATTGTTGATCTTCTTGTTGATGGGTTTCTTATGAATCTCCATATTTGTTTTTTGTTTGTTTTGTTTTTGTGTACCGTAGAAGTCGCTTTCCATCCTTTTTGTAAACTGTAAAAATACTATTTAATTTGGTAAAATTTAACACCTTCAGATTTTTTAACATTTTCCAAAGGATTGACAGCACACATAACGGTTACTATTTGGCCTTGTACCGCTGCTACTGTTTTGGCAACTTCCCAACCTTTGTATCGTTTGAACTCCCGTCTTGTCCGTGTTAAAAATCTGACAGACCAAAGATAAATTTCTTTATAACAGTCTAAATTAGAACAATATTGAGAAAGTTGATCCTTGTTAAACCCCATTGCTCTACGAACACTTGTTTTTCGGAGAACACGCAGAGATATTCTATTTCTTTTCATAAAATTACGAGTAAAATCTCCTCCTGCTAGCTCTGTCTCAGAGGAAAACTTATGGGAAATATTTTTTCCTCGGCATATTTGTATAAAAAAATGTTAGATACAGTAAGGCCGAAAAATTGCTTGTTGAGATCAATAAAATTCTTTAGCAGCTTGTCAATGGATATACCTCTTGCAAGTAACGCACGAGCCTCAACTAGTTTGTCTTCCTTTAACACTATATATTGAGTTTTGGTTTTATAGTTTCTAAAACAGAAACATTAAAACAATTAGATCCAGTATCATATTCAATAGACTTTAAATTGTAAAATGGTGCAAAGCCCCGTATGCGGGACTTTGTCCCATAGCGAACTATTTAAATAAATGACTTCTACAACAATTATAAAGCATATCAGACACACTGAAATCATATGAAAACAAATCTAAATAGTCATAATAACGACTGATAATCTGCTCTTTTACCAAGTGTTAATAGTAGCAAAAAGCAAATTATAATCAGGAAAAGACAGTTAAGATTTGATTTCACGTACAGGGCGCTTGCGCATCCGCTTATACGTATTTCGGCCTAATAGGCCTCATTAGAACGGCTTTTGCAATCGCTCTGATGAACGTGAAATAAATCTTTTCTGTCTTAGGAAGCAACTCTGGCTTCGTATAGACGCAATGTAGCGACATCTGATAATAAAATCGTAGACTAATTTTCAAAACCAAATTCAGAATTTCGCTTTAATCTGTGCCTTCTAAGAATTGCAAGACAAAACAGACGTTGATAAAGACGTTATGAGAGACATGGGGAATCTAAAAATTGCATTCCACAACATATCTCCTCAACTAAGCAAAATTCTTAGCGAATTGGTTTCTACTACTCGTACAGAGTATATCGAAATAAAAAGGAAAAGACAGTTAAGATTTGATTTCACGTACAGGGCGCTTGCGCATCCGCTTATACGTATTTCGGCATAATAGGCCTCATCAGATTATAATCATTATAGAAGGGAACTTTAAAGTGATATCTTCTGCAATGCATTTCCAACGGTTGAAAAATATGCCCTGAAATTTAATAGTGTCATATATTTTGGATTCAACATTTTGTAAAGAACGGAAAGTCTTGATTATTTTAATAAAGATGCCAATGATAACTGCGGAGACTGAAAGATGTTTGTCTACTTTGAAATTGATCAAGACGTTTCTAAGGAATACAATATCGGAAGATATATTGACGGCGCTTGCCATGACTGAACAAAAAGGTGTTGGAAAGGTTTATCCGCCATTAAAACAGAAGAATTGAGTTTCATTTAAAAAAATAGATTTTTGTTAGGTACCTATTAATTGTTTTTTGTATTGTCAAATCAGTGCTCCTTTGAACAAAACTATCACCAGCCGCCACTGTTGAAGAAGATAAAACTCCAATTTTAAAAATATCCAAGATTTGCCTTTAAAATGTGTTAGGAGACATCCAGTATATGTAATGGAAAAAGGATACTTCACAAGTAGTCTAAGATATAAATATATACTTGGAAATGTTTAGGCGATCTTAAGTTTTTCTTAATTTTCATCTGGCGACAATGAAGGCGACAAGTATGCAGATTCTACGTAAAAACGAAAGTATTTACCCAATTAAAATTTGCATTTGTAAGCAGTCTGAATAAAGGTAGGTAATGGTTTCATGGCAACAAATGTTAAAGCACCTTGGCGTTGGCTTGTCCTGATTGTCAATACTGATACTCGACCTTTAAGAATTTCTATAAATTTATAAAAATAAAAGAACTTAAACTGCACGACTCCGTACTCCATTGTATGAATAATGTAATTTATTAAAACGGAAATAAAAATGTTTATAAAAATGAAAAACAACTGTTTTTATATTTTTTGTAACGTTTTTTGAAGAACAAAACAGTAATTAAAATAATTAAATTGTTATTTAAATTTTTTTAGTAGTCTGTTGTTTGCTGTCTGAATTTTTATAGTTTTTTTTTAGATAAGTTGTTGCCCTAAACAGAAAATGTGTTGAGTATGATATCAGAGTCTCCTCGATACGACTCTACTTCTTCTACTCCGCTAGCCTTCTTCTTAACTGTTCCTATGAAGCTTTGCTCAAACACTTGTTGGTGTTTTTTTCTGGACCGCATCTTCGATTTCTCAGTGTTACCACATCTTTCTTATCTATCTTCAGCTTACAACATCTTGTACTTCCACTTCCTCTGATATCATGGCTTCATTATTTATCCCTAAGGGTTAATCTTAGTGTTTTCATTTTCATCGTTCTCATTATTCTTTTTGTTGTTGATGTTCCGGTTCGGTGCGAACTAGCTCGGACAATCTTGCTCTCTCATCATTTTTGCTCATCCTATATGGTACTTTTTGATCCACGACGGTGTTCAATAGTACAGGTCCTTCTATTTCGCAGCATCTGTTATATTATTTCCTTTTCTGTCCACCATATAGCTCGTCCTATATCTGCTGAGAATCTTTCCCAATATTCTTTTTCTTGTTGGCTTATGTCATTGTTGACAGACTTCTAACAAATTTATACCTTTCATACTCGTTTAGTGTCTTGTTGTTGATTTTTCTTTCAAATATATTCTTCTTTCTTGCCAATTCCTTAATCTGATTTGGGAAATGTATATTCGTATTCCTGTTGCAGTTTCAACCTACTATTTTAGTTCTATTTCTTCTGTTGACATTTTTCCTTTGGTTTTTTTCTATGTTAATTTTACACAATTATCGTCCATAATTGTGGTGAGGATTGAACGTGTCTCACAATATAACTACTTGGGAACTATAATTAATGAGTCGTGGGACGATACCCAAGAGATTAAATGTCGCAACGGAAAGGCAAAAAGTGTATTCTTGACTATGAGTTATGTGTTCAAGACCCATGACCTCACCCTAGAAAGAAAAAAAAGGCTCCTTCAATGTTATGTGTACTCAGTGCTTCTGTACGGAGTAGAAACGTGGACATTGAAGGCGGAAACTTTATCAAAACTTCAGGCTTTTGAGCTATGGTCATACAGAAGGATCCTGAAGATACCATGGACAGACAAAGTTACCAATGAAGAAGTACTGCGGAGGATGAACACAACTGCGGATTTGGTCAACATCGTGAAGAGTCGTAAGCTGCAGTGCTTGGGACATATAACGAGAAATCAAGGCAGATACGAGCTATTTCAATGCATTTTGCAAGGTAAAATTGAAGGAAAAAGGGCCCCAGGACGAAGAAGAATATCCTGGCTTGCTAACCTGAGAGCATGGTATAGAAAGACCTCAACACAGCTATTTTGTATAGCAACCAACAAAGTCATCATAGCCAGAATCATCGCCAACGTTCGGAACGGACAGGCACCCTAAGAAGAAGATCGTCCATAATACGGTTTTATATAATATATCCGCATTAGGTATCTGATCTTGAAGCTGGATTTTGAACATTATACGTTTCATGGCACGCTGAGTAACCTTGAGATTTTGGATTATGCTAGTGTTAAAAGCCTAAATTTCGGTTCTAGTAAAAGCTGTAGTTTTCCAACTGCTGTTCAGACCAATGAAGATCTACTGTTTAAATAAGTTTTTAGGTTATGTTTTGACAGTTGAATTTTTTATCCGAATTATATCTAAGCTTTACCTTTTGTTTTTATTCTTCAGTTATGTAGTTGTGGAAAAAGAGGACAGACTCTCAATACTAGAAGCATTATTCAGTATGCAAGTTTTAGTTTAGAGCTGTCGTGATATTAATGTTGTGACATAGTATAAAAAGCATGACAACCTTATGGAAATTTTCAAGAAGTTGGGACTAGATGGAAGACATATTAGAATAATTGCTTGTTAATTTGTATTGGAACCAGGTTGCTTCAACCCCAATTAATGGAAAAACATTAGAAGAAACACTTATCTGAAGAGGAGTATGACACAGTTGCCCCTACCATTCAATATTTACTTCAAATTTAGTTTTAGTGAAATTATGGAGGTGGCCAATCAGACACATACAATTATGAAATATATAATAAATACATATAAAGAACCACCTTTACCTCAATATGTTCGCCTACAGCGTCTTCAATGGGAAGAGAATGGAAGAAAGTAGGCTTCCAAAAAACTGTTTAATACAAGAATGCGTGGGAAGATATCTATTGGGAGACCGAGAAAGCAAGGGAGATGTGGATGAGGGCTCAAGAAATCTCATTGGCAGTCGATCGTGGGGGTAACGAATGGAAAAGCTTGCTGAGAGAGACCAGGGCTCGAATTGGGCTGAAGAGCCATAGAATGGGTTGGGAAATCATGGAGAGTATAGACATATGAGTGTTTTTTAAAGGAGCTGCAATTAATAACATACTATACGGACGACAAGATATACGGACGACATTGCTTTGTTTAATATTAGTCTGGAGGAACTACAGATATCTAGATATGGTTGCCAACAAATTATTGCAGAAAACCATATCTTAAGCTTATTACAAAGTCATTTGTATTGTAGTGGTGTCTTTAAATTTTGAAAGGTATTTACCATAAACAGATATTCCAGTCACAGATGAACAGAATGCTACTGCCACCTGCTTTTGTTAGTAATCCCATCAAATACAAACGACTGCATAGTGACATAATAGCAGATAATGAGCAGATAAAAAATTAAACAATAATTTGGTGGCGACTGTCTAGTTAGCAGTAGACCAATATTCAGAGCAGTAGCAGACAAATTCAAAAAATGCAATTAGTTTTCAACGTTCTAGAAAGACATGACACTTTGCGTATGCAATATTAGTCCAGTCATCAGAGATTTGATCTTCAAAAACGAGTTCTGAGACCCCAAAAAAAATGCAAAAAAATTTACCACTCTTAACCCCGGGCTTCCCTCTAAAAAATCTCTCGTAGGAGGGGAGCGAAAAACATCGATTTACCAAGAATCTGATAGCCATACAAAAAAATGTTTCAAATAAAAAATTGTAGCTGAAATAATTTTGAACAAAAATGTTTAGAATGAAATGTTCTCCCAGAAACAACGTTTGAAGCAACCGGCGATTTTGAATCTAAGTTACTTCGTATGATTTTTTGATCAGAGTGTCTTATCCACAAAAATTAAAATGCGTTTTAAAGCTGAAGAGTGCATCTTTCGTATGCAGATTTTGTAATTTGCCGAAAATGACAGTTTCTATAAAGCTGATAAATAAATAAACGTTGCGATAAATGTCAAATGTTCGCATTTTTTTACTATTCTCATGAGATAAATAAAATGTATCACTTCCATTGACCGGTCGCAGTGGAGTTTCTATTGTTCGAACCTAATCTTAGCTTAGAGCAAATTACTAAGAAATCACTAGAGCATAATAGACCAGCGTTTCTGTGTATGGTTGACCTAAAGAAAGCGTTTGACAGAGTAAGACTTAAATATGTAATCCATCTTCTGTATAATAGAGAAGTTACCCTAAATATTATAAAAATTAAACTATCAAAAACATCTACCAAAACAACAAAATGAAGTCAGAATAGATGAGCAACTTACAGAAACTATAGAAATAGGCAGCGGAATAAGACAGGGGGATTCATTGAGTCCCACGCTCTTCAATTTAATCATGGATGAAATCATCAAAAGCGTTAGCAACGGAAGAGGATACAGAATGGAAAACAAAGAAATAAAAATACTCTGTTACGCAGACGACGCAATATTGATAGCCCAAGATGAAGATAGTCTACAAAGATTGGTACACAGATTTAACATAAGAGCAAAAGAATTTATTATGACAATCTCATCTCAGAAAACTAAAACAATAGTAGTCAGCAAAGAACCAACCAGATGTAAAATAGAAATTGATGGCATCAGTATCGAACCAGTAATGGAAATCAAATACCTGTGAATTACACTGTCCAGCTATGGAGACCTGGACAAAGAAGTAAGAGATCAAGTATAAAAAGCAAATAGACTGGCAGGATGCCTTAATAAGACTATATGGCAAAACAGACACATTAACACTGAGATGAAGTCAAGAATTTATAAAGCCAGTCTAAGACCAATAATGACATGACAATGAAACAAGACCCGACACAGCCACAATGCAAAGGATACTGGAAACGGCAGAGATGAGAGTACTGAGAAGAGTTACAGGAAATACACTGAGAGATCGAAAGAGAAGTAAAGACGTTAGAAGAAAATGTAAAGTACAGTGTATAAATAAATTATTAATAATAAATACAAATATTAATATTAATAAATAAATACAAAAACTAGAAAAAAAGAATGGAATAACCACATAAGCAGAATGGAGGAGACCCGTGTCGTCAAAATAGCAAGAGATAAGTCACCAATCGGCAGAAGAAGTATCGGACCACCGCGCGACAATCTTCCATAGAGGTATTAATTCGCCAATGAACAAGCAGAATTGCTTATAAAGAGTAAGAAGAAGAAGAAGAAAGAGAAGAACCTAATCTTCAAAACCTATAACATGAAATTTCGATTTTGGGTTTTGGCAACAAATATGAGGCATTTGAAATATGTCAAAAGACACTGAATTTAAGTGTCTTTAAACCTAACCTAACCTAACCTAAAAACGCTGAATTTAAATTTTCACATTACAAACATAAAGAGAGTATGGATAAAAAAACATACTTGTGTGTTCAAAACGAAGCAATTTTAGATCGGTTTTAATGAGTAAGTTTACATTCAACCTTTTTTAGGCATATTTCAAATGCCTCACATTTGTTGCCAAAACTTAAAACCGAAATATCAATAAGATTACGCTCTAACAATGGAAATTCCATAGTGACCGGTCAATAGAAGTATGTAATTTTATTGATCTCACGAGAATCGTAAAAAATGGCAAAAATTTATTATTTATACAACGTTATTTTATTTAACACCTTTAATAAAAACTGACTTCATTTACGGCAAAATGCAAAAATTGCATACGAAAGCTGCACTTTTTACATGAATATTTTCTTTAAAATTGATTTCGCGTGCATACCTGACATTCAAAATCGCCGGTCGCTTTAAGCGCGGTTTTCGAGAAAACGGTTCATTTTAAAGACAAAGTAGTAATAAACATTTTTGTTTAAAATTATCTCAGCTACATTTTTTATTTGAAACAGCTTTTCCTACAGTTTACAGATTCTTGGTAAATCGAGTTTTTTCCGTTTTCACCCCCTTACGATGGCAGTTTTAGGTTGAAGTGGGGGGATATGAGTGGTAAACATTTTTGCATGTTTGTTGGGGTCCCAAAATTGACATTCTTGCACTTGACATTCTTGACAAGCAAAAGTAGCTTGTTCATATGAGTTTTAGAGGTTTAGTTGCACTTTCATCTCGTATATAAATACATTACGCACTCTATACTGCAAACAGCAGCGACCCATACACGGCCTACACAAGATACACAAGAGTTTCTGAAGACCAAATAAAATCTGGTTAAATAAGATATTTTTGTAAAGAAGATTAATGTCGGTATGGAGCAAGATACAAACTTATGGATAGAAATGTTATTAGGCTCGCATAGGAATAAAGATAAAGAGAACGATGATGATAATGATAATCTGGTAACATACACTTCTATTTCCGTTATAGCTTTTGATTAAAGAAAGAGTTCATTGCACATATTTTGTTGTTCTAAGTTATCGTTTAATAATAACCTCACCCCTAATAGGAAATGCTACTAGACAGAAAGCTTGAGGTAACACGAGAGCTTTTTCCGTCCGTCAGATGGCATTTAGAATGGAGGAACGAAGGAGCTGAGCGGCCGTACCCTTTACCATAGATGAATTAGTCGAAGCATTGGATGCACTCAAGACACGTAGGTCCCCCAGACTAGACCAGAGACCGCCCGAAGCGGTAAAGAAATCGCAGACGAACCTGGGTGGCTTTTGTGAGCATATGAAGCACAGACATTACCTGAAGCTTGGAGGATATCAAGGTCGGTACTGCTTCCCAAAACTGGGGAGAAATCCGAAAGTTGTGTGAGAGAATGCTGCGAGGACGGATCGATGACACGATTGAGAGATCAGGATTCCTTTCCCCGAGACAATTCGAATTCTGCAAAGGGAAGAGCACAATGATGCAATTTTGGGTGTAATCGAGGCATTACACAATATTGGGGATAAACAGCGCTGGGTGGTTCTGCTGCTTTTCGATGTTAGAAATGCATTCAATACTCTGCAGTGGAAAGAGGTGATACATGCATTGGAACAGAGAGAGTATCCTAACTATTTGATGAATGTGATGGCGGAATATCTTTCCGAGAGAAAGATCACGGTTGAGAAAAGCACGCTTGTTGACGTAACGACTGGAGTCCTACAGGCGTAAGCTGCGAATATGGTATTCGGGTAAGATATACGGGCAACGCCGTGAACGATTGGATGACAGATCACGGACTAGAACTCGCAGCAGAGAAGAGCGAAGCCATCATTCTAAAGGTTAAAGCAAAAAGACAAAGGATGGAACTCCAATGTGCAGAGTACAACTAACATCAAAGAAATGCGTCAAATATCTGGGAGTGACGCTACATCAATATGGCAAAAGGGGGAGCATATACGGGTGGTAGCGAAGAAAGCAGCGAAGAGTGTGGCTGCAATGGTGAGGGTGATGCTTAACATTGGAGGACCCAAATTAGAAAGGAGGAAGACCTTACATGGTGGTGTGCAGTTAATCATCTTTTACGTTACACCAGTCTGGATTGAGGCAATAGAGATACCGACCTACAAAGGGCTCATGATACGAGTAGACAGAACAAGTCTATTGCGAGTAGCATTCGCCTACAGGACTGTATCTTCGGCGGCCTTGTGGACTACCACTCGGTTGTGTTCCTCTGCATGTATTAGCAGTAGAAAGGAGACATCTCCATGAGAGAAGAGAATATTTGACAGCAGCCATAAAAAAAAAGAAAGAGAAAGATCAATAGAAATTTGGCAAGAAGAGTGGGACAACACGGAAGATGTTGCTCAGTGGACCAAGATGCTGATCCCGAGTCTAAGGGACTTTGTGGACTGTGGTCACAGGCGACTGGATTACCTATACTGTGAATACTTTGACACTATTACTCACACAATGCTGGAGCGTAATAGATGGACAGTGGAGAGAAACATAATGTATAGACAAGTAGGTATGAACCCTGTTACTGTAAGAAAGATGATCGTGAAGATGACGGGAAGTAAGGGGGGATGAAATATTGTACACAATTACATTCGAACAGTAATTAAAAAGAAAGAAGAAGAAGAAAAACAGCGGACCAACGACAGAGATAAGATATGGATAAGAGAAGGGAGTTCTCCGAAAGTGTCGTCAGCCCTACAGCGGCCATCCCACTTTCGGAGTACGGTACGTGTGACAGTCAACTCGCACAAGTAGGAGAGGGTGGATTTAGTTGGTAGGCAGGATAACGTAGGCATCTGTTTGCAGGACCTCTTTCTTCTAAGGGGAAATGGGCTCGAATGTACTCATCTACCCTGAATCCAACACATGCCAGCAACCCCTAGGGATGGGTTAACCTGGTACGGTTTTTAGAAATTTCCACCCTCAGAGAGAAAAATCGATTAATACAAAAATAAAATTCTATTTAAAAAATTGCCATTTTCTGCTATCTTATTAAATTTGTCAACAAGTAAAGACTTGTTCAAACAAAAATCAAAAATAATTTCTCATATCTACAAGATAATCACTTTATTTGACGCACATAAAGCTTTACGTATTATTAAGCATTATTATTTTCATGTTATTACTGTTATTAGTGCGGCAACATAAAAAAAATCGTATCAATATGTAAACAGCAACAAAATAAATGAACATACACATGAACGTTTAAACTAACTGTTTTTAATCGTTATGTAAATTTGCGAATATTATCTTCCTTATTATTTTTTAATTAATCCAGTCAAGCTTTCATTATCCATATGATCAATCATATATTCCGATTATAAATCAGCAACTGTTTTCTTCGCACTGGCAACGATGAAGGCGCTTATATCAATATTGGCTGTTGATTACTTTGTGTACCAGTATCTATTGTTATAAAAACGATTTGTTTACAGTGCTGAAGTAAATAATGTTCTATTATGTAATGCAGGCCTCTTTGTTTGAATTTCAGATTAAGCTGTTTACAGTTACAGATTGATTTCTGTTTTTATACGACATTAGGTCGAAAAACTTTGGAAGGTGGCACAGTTTTGAATTAATGGACTTTGGCTGAGTTTGTTTTTTTCAAGATATAGTTCAAACTATTATAGGTACATAAAGTTATAATTTTCTATGGTAGATTAGTCTTTCTAATATATATTTGTCATGTATCGAACGAATTAAATAATAGATCTTTTGGAGAGTTAACATATTACAATAGTAAGCTTACGGAAAGCCACCAAAATGTAACAAAACTCTTCAGCTTACCTTCCACCTCCTAAAATACACGTTTCATACCTGCATTCCCTCAATTTTCTCACAATAAACGCAATGATCATCTAAACACTGTTAAATCCATTAAAAACAAAATGAAATCCCATAATTTAATTATCATCAAAGCTGATAGTGGAAATTGTCTAGTGATCTTAGATCAAACCTTTTACAATGATAAAGTCTTCAATTTTTTCTCTAATAACTAATAACAATTTACTTTACTTCCAATAGAGCCCTCAAAAAGTTCATAAATAAATAAAAGGAAAATTTTAAACATTTTACAGATTTTTCTCCGAATATTATGTCCCATATTACAAACTCCCCAGCAATCCATTGTACTGATGGTTTGTATGGTTTACCTAAGATACATAAGGAGGGTCGTCATATTCGTCCAGTTGTTAGTTTCATCAATACTACAGTTTCCATTTTATCAAAATTTATACTGAATCTCATTAACAACATGACGAACTTTACCTCTCGTTTCTCTGTCCAAAACACTATAGTCCTTTTCCATCATATTGATAGCACATTATGTATGCAAATCCTCAATAGGTCAAAAAACCATAGGCGTCACCCTATACTTGTTTTGAAATAAATAAAAAAAATTAATATTTTAAGATGCCGTCAACAATTCATTATCTTTTAAAAAATCTTCTGAAAAATAAGTGTCCACTAATCTCACTATACCTTTTTGTGCGTAAAAAACGTCGGTATATATGCCACACGATTATTGTTAATTATACACGGGTGATTAACGAGAGAATTCAATGTTTCACGAAATAAATTAATGTAAACAGTAATTTAAAGGTGATTATTGTTTTCTATACAAGTTATCGCCTGACACAAAAAGAATACCTTCTTTGAACGATTATCTGGAATTACTGATAAGGCTTCACTAATGATATTGTAGTAGTATTGTATTGTAGTAGTATTGTAGTAGTTTTTATTTCACATTACAGCTTATGCCAATAATATAAATTAGAAACAGGTTTTATCCCGGTTAAGTGTAGTTTTAAAGGTGCCTTCAGTCTAAGAGAGAAAAATATAATATTAAATGTACACGATGCACTTGTACATCAACGCCCTTTAAGTAATGTTCGTGAAATCTTTAACATGTGTTCAAATATGACAGGAGTTGGAGAAGCGACAATTTATAGATTCCTAAAAGAAAGAAAAGGAGGAACTGTTTCATCTCCCAAGAAGAGTGGAGGGAGTAAACCCCTGGGAAATTGAAGAAATATAACATAAAAACATGATAAGACGCAGCGTCCACTCATTTTTTTTAACAAAGAATTTTCAACATTGGACAAAATCCAAACATTAATTAGAGAAAACGAAGAGTTACCAATCATAAGCAACAAGACATTATGGGGACTATTGAAAGAGAGATGGGATTTCGTTGGCAAAAGAATAGAAGAAAATCCGTTTTAATTGAAAAAGATTACATTGTATGTTGGAGACGAGATTATCTAAGAACTATTAAAAAGTACCGAGAAGAAGGGAAAACAATTTTTTATTTGGACGAGACTTGGCTAAATGAAGGTCATACTGTACCATATCTATGGGTTGATACAAATGTGAAAAGTTCCCGTCAGGCATTCATCGAAGGTGTATCTACTGGAATAAACAATATTCCCGTTGGAAAAGGACGCAGACTCATAATAACCCATATTGGAAACGAATACGGTTTTGTCAATGGTGGATTATTAAGTTTTGCCTCAAAATCAACCAAAGATTACCACGAGGAAATGACTGCTGACGTTTTTGAAGAATATTTAGAGCAAATGTTGGATTTAATTCCAAAAAATTCTGTCATATGTATAATGCTAGTTACCATTCAAGACTAGCAGAAAAATTGCCAACAACGGCATGGAAAAAAGGAGAGATAATCGAATGGTTGGATAAACACTCAATTGAGTACAAGGAGAATTCGACAAAAAAGGAATTATTACCTATTGTAAGGCAACATAAAGCAGCTTATAAAAAATATATAATTGATGAAATGGCATTAAACCGTGATGTAATTATTTTACGTTTACCCCCATACCACTGTGATCTGAATCCGATAGAAAATATATGGTCTCAAGTAAAGGGTGAAGTCGGACGCAACAACAAAACTTTTAAATTAGAAGACTTACAACAATTATTAGAACAGTCCTTATCAAAAGTAACTCCAGAAAATTGGAAAAATGCTGTTAGTCATGCTCACAAGGAAGAAAATAAAATGTGGAATTTGGATAACATGACTGATGCAATGCTGGAACCGGTAATAATTAACATTGGAGTTGAAGATTCCTTAGATTCTGAAGAAAGCAGTGAATCTGAAATGGAATTTGATTAAAATAATATTCATTTTTTTACAAATCGGCCCCTGTTACGGCCACAAATTATTTTATATATAACCAATATAATAAACATCTTACATTTCTTGCAAATTCATTAGTACCTGTTAATCTCCATCACTCCGACACTGGCAACTTTATTTAGGGATTAGTAACCCTCAAAACTATTGTATTCTATTCTGCTTCAACCTTTATACCTGGTGGTCATACTCAATTTAAAATTGTTTTCCTATATACTTCTGTAAACTTGTTGACAAATATCTATTTTTCATTGAGTCACCCGTATCAACAGATGAGGGGTTTGCATACATAATGTGCTATCAATATGATGGAAATGGACTATAGTAATCTAATCAATAACCTACAACAGATAAATCTTCGCCCCAATACTACTATGCTCATTTAAAGTAACAAATAATGTGGGTCCGTGTATATCCAATTCTAAAGATCCCATCAATTATATAAATCGTAGTGGTGTCTACAAATTAAAATGTTCAGATTGTAAACCTACCTATATTGAAAGAACCTTAGATCGCTGTCTTCACGCTCTCTAGAGCACACAAAAAGAGAAAACACTTCCACTTTCTCTTAACATTTGAAAGAACATAACCACACTCAATATCCCAGACGACGTATCTCTGATTCACAATATCCCCCAAAAAACCAAAAAAAAACTTTCTAAAACTGGACTTATATGAAGACCTGAAAATAATCAAAGAAAATCTGAGAAGTTCCAACTGCGTAGAACTATGGTTTAGGAGAAAGAGTAGTCCTATCATTAACCAAGTTGTACTGGAATCAAATCAATCAACCACACAAAACACAAATCATGACAAATCTTGTGTTAAGCGAAAAGATTTCAGTAAATGGCATGCATATTGAAGAAACCACCTCATATAAGTACTTAGGACATGAGATACGCATAGGAAGAGATAATCAAACGTGCGAACTAAGCCGCCGCATAGGAATCGCTTGGGTGGCATTCGGCAAGCTAAGCTATGTTCTTAAATCAGAACTACCTATGTGTCTTAAAAGAAAAGTCTTTAATCAGTTTCCAGTACTTACATATGGTGCAGAGACATTAACACTAACCAAGAAAGTAAGAAGCTATTTTCTTGTGGCATTTTAAATTAATTACTATTTAAATGGGAATAAGCCACAATTAAAGGTTAAAATACGTTTATTGACGTTTCAATTTCCACTTCGGAAATCGTTCTCAATACGTTTATTGACGTTTCAATTTCCACTTCGGAAATCGTTCTCAAAATACTATTTTGAGAACGATTTCCGAAGTGGAAATTGAACCGTCAATAAACGTATTTTAACCTTTAATTGTGGCTTATTCCCATTTAAATAGTAATTAAGAAAGTAAGAAACAAAATTTGTGTTACCCAAAGAGCCATGGAACGATCGATGTTAGGCATTTCTCGTAGGGATCGGATCACGAACAAGGAAATAAGACTGAGAACAGGAGTGACAGATGCCATAGAAAGAATTATGACCCTTAAGTGGAACTGGGCGGGGCACATAGCTAGAATGTCGGATAACAGATGGATACAGCGAATAATACAGTGGAGACCGAGACAAGAAGCACATCGAAGTAGAGGTCGTCCACCAACAAGATGGTCTGATGACATAAAACGGATAGACAAAAATTGGATGCAAACAGCACAAAACAGAAATACATGGAAAAGACTGAGGGAGACCTATATCCAGCAGTGGATAGATCCGGGTTAAATGATGATGATGATGACTTGCCTCGAAATTTAAAAGTATATGAATTGCAAAGCGGAGATTTTGATTATAGCTATTCTAATACTAACATTGGTTATTTTGTGTGGATGGATAACATGGCAGTTAATATTGCAACTAACTTTCATGGGTCAGAAGTAAAACATGTTTTCAGAAAACAAAGAGATGGTTCGAGTTTAAACTTACCATGCCCCAGCGTCGTGATAGACTACAACAAAAATATGGGCGGCGTTGATCTTGCCGACCAACTACGTAGTTCATACTGTGTAGATAGAAAATCACGTAAATGGTGGCACCGTTTATTCTGGGGCATGTTGGACATTGCCTTTGTCAATTCATATATTATATACAATGAATTATTCGAAAAAATCAGCCAGCTGGAGGGAAGGAGATCTATGGGACTTTTAACATACGCCACTGAACCAAAGAAGCGAGGCTCCCGAAGTTTGGAGTCATCTACACCTAACAAAAGGAGGAAGTATAATTACAGCGCGTTGGATGACGTCGTATTGGGAAATTTGGGAAAATACTGGCCTGTTTTTACCACCAATTGGGAAGATGTGAATATTGCAGCTTACTTGCAATAGAGTCTAGACCTTCAATCACAGTGTTCATTTTGTGGTGCCTATTTGTGTTGTAATTCAAATAACAACTGTTTTGCGCCTTCCTACTTCGTGAAGAGTAATCATTTATAAAAAATAATAAAAGCTT